>NW_025960894.1:0-15000 GCF_023159225.1 Perognathus longimembris pacificus | reverse complement strand
TTGATGAGAATTGAATACATGATTTTGCACATACTAAACAGATGATCAAATAATTGTAAACACTGTATTCTTCTTTTGTTATTTATTGTAAGAAAAGTTATCTACACCTATAATTCATTTTATTTTTCCTTGCTTTTTTTCTGTCCTTTCTTTCCTGATTTCTCAATGTAATATTGTGTGTGTGTGTGTGTGTGTGTGTGTGTGTGTATGTGTGTGTGTGTGTGTCAGTATGGGACTTTTTGCCATGTCTTAGCTTTTGCACTCAAGGTTATTGCTCTACCACTTGACAGTCATTGCTCTCCTTCTGGATTTTGTTGTTTACTCGGAGAAAAGAATTACATAGTTTTCCCTGTCTGACCCTTTGATGTCAGCCTCCTGAATAGGTAGGACTCCAGGTATGAGCCATGTAACCTAGCTTCAATATAGTATTTTGAAAAGTGTTTAAATATAAAAGCACATACAAGTTGCAAGGTACCAAAATATAAAAACAGTCTCAACAGGGACAAACCAAAGGAAAAAAATGAAAGAAAAAATAAATAACTTCAAACAGTGCATTAACAAAACAAAACAAACATTGCGGGAGAGACTTGGGGGTTGTGGGGAGGTGACTGGAAAAAAATAAGGGTGGACATAACAATGTTTCACAAAAAATATATTCGTTATCTTACTTATGTAACTTAACCCCTCTGAAATCACCCTTACAATGAAATAAAAATATTAAAAAGTTTGTAAGGAATAGGCAGTTTCTATGCTTTGCTCATTACTGTTTTTTTGAGTGTTCTTGACACATGATCATGCTCTGTATTATAGAATTATTGTTCTGTATTATAGAATGAAAAACTGAGTCTAAAAATGTAGCAATTTATATATGTTTTTTCCCTTATTATTCTTGGACTTTGAATTTTTATTCAAGAATCTCTGAAATGCAGGGATGTCAGATTTATCTTTTTAGAGTTATTAGAATTCCTCTGCCTGAGGCCATATAAACTCCTCTTTTTGTTTCTTTTGCCATTGAGATAAAATTTTAGGAGGGCCTGAAAATGAAAAATAATATCAAGATGTGGTAATAACAGTGTGGACTATGTTCTCAGGGTTTAGGACTCTGAATGTAGAGTATAACTACAAAATAAGAACTGTAAAGGGGTCACTTTGAACACAAATGGAGATGAAGGTAGCATTGTAAAATGGACCTCAGTGCTGATAAAGATTCATCTTCCCAAAGTTCTGAGTATCTCACAAAAGAGTCTACCTGCACAAGCCTCATTATCAAACCATTTGTAGTTCTTAAACAATTTCCAGAGATAACAGTGTTTACAATTAAAATAAGATGTGTTCATCCTTAAGGATATATTTTGCACTTCTAATAATTTCTACTAAGGATAAGCTTTCTCTAATGCCATAATTATAGCAAGGATGCAGTTAAAATTGACACCCAAGAAACTTCAACCTCTTGACTCCTTTGTAATTTATATATTAACATGAATCAGAGCACAAGGAATTAAGAGAGCCATGGGAAGAAAATCAAAGTTTATTCCTGCTATTCATACTGTCTCATAAACTTTGATGATGTAAGAAGAAATAGAGAGCTCTGTCATTTCTTTACATACATACACACAAAGAAAAGACTTGTTAAGATGGAATCTTTTAAAAAAAAATTGAATCTTCTTACCTGGTCGGTACCTAAGAAGTAAATAAAAGGCTTTGACGAATTCATCTATCAACAGATAGTCCTCTTCAGAATGGTCACTGGCAGCTGAATCACCTGTTGCCGAGTTATCTGAGGGACATTTGAAATGAAGAGAAAACTGTCAGGTGACAATCCTCTCTCACTCAGGTAATATAACATGTGTACCACACAGTATTGGGCACACATATTTTTGTTCTAAAAGTATCTCTCCATTCCTGTTTTTAAGTAGCTCACATCTTCATTTATCCTAGAAACTTCCATCATTCTTTTGTCATGTGTATTTGTTGAGAGACAAATACATTGACACCTCCCTGCATGTCCAATGACACTAACTGAGAAGACAGGCTTGTTTTGTGTACTAAGTGTGAGCAAAAAGGGTAAATCTACCTGTTTTCTTATCCACAGAAAACTGTTGCACAGAAGCAATGAGGGAGCCTAAAGCCTACAACCTTAGTTGTCAAGTCAGAGATTGAAAGTGAACATTGGTCTAGGCATTAACCATATGCCTCACTTACAGCAGCACTGTCTTCATGATTACAGCATCCTTTTCTGTACCCAGTACCTTCTTCATTAAACAACTTCTGTAGGATTCATTCCAATCTACTTAAGGACAGTAAAAGTTGCCTTAGGAGCATTGGCCACATATTTGATCCTCAGAATTATGAAAAGGTGCATATACATTAAACAGCAATAATAATGCTCTAAAGCAGGGCATTGGTGGTTCATAGTTGTAATTCTAGCTACTCAGGTGGCTGAGATCTGAAGAGCAAGAGTCAAAGTCAGTCCCTGGGAAGAAAGTGCAGGAGATTATTATGTCTAATTACCTAGTATATAGTCCAAAATGGAGTTGTGGCTCAAGTGATTGAGTGCATGTTCAAAAAGGCTCAGGTACAGCACTCAGGCCTAGAGTTGAAGCCCTAGGAGTGGTACAAACATTAAAGCAAAACAAAAACCACTCAGCCCTCTCATATCTGGCCTCAAAGCTTTGAGCCTTAGTCTAAGGAAGGAGGAATGATCAGATCCACAGATCTGATAACTCTTTGTGAGAGGCTTCCTTTTATGATTTATTATAATATGTAAAGAAATGAGATTTTTAGGCTTCAAAATGCATTTCAACATCAGAAATGTATCTTTCCATGGCTTTCCTTAGAAGTCTATTATATAAAATATGTCCATGAAAGGTGATAGGAATGAGGCTGGGGAAAATGGTATTAGAAAGAAGGAGAAGAAAGGCAGAGCAGGAATCCAATACCTATGGTGTCAGATGTAGTCTCTGTTGACTCACTCTTTGAAAAACTAAAAAAAAAAAAAAAAAAAAAAAAAAAAAAAGAGAGAGAGAGGGATGATAGAATGTGAGCACTAATGGTCGTGTTTATTCTTGGGTAGCAGTGGTCCTGAGTGGTAAGACTGAAGATAAATGATACCTGGACAAGACAACACAGTCTTAGTATTCTCGAAATAAGCCAATGATCCCCTTCTAAACATTATTATTACCATTTTCCTACTTGCTTCCCTTAACCCCTTCTCTTCCCTTCTGACTATTAGCTTACTAATGTTTTATTTTGCAGAGCTTTGATTTGGGCTTTCTAAGGAATTGCAATCTTTGAGATCACGTGTGACTAGACTATATTTCAATGTTTTTGGTTGTACATACTTGCATACCCTTAAACTTATTTGCTTAAGAGTTTGTAAGTTAAATCTAGATTCCACATAAGGGGAAAACATGGATGAAGAGGAGAGGGGTGATAAAATGCATACAAGAATTAAATCTATATTCTATAATATTGTGAAAAGTATGGGAACATGTAGGTAGAGGAAGGCTAAGTGAGAATTTGTAAAGAAGTGACATTGATTATGATAGACTGTATTCACTATTCTTAAATGGCAACTCCTCTGTACAACTACTTAAAGATAATAATAAAAAATAAACCACCTTATAGGAACAATAATTGGCACTAGACTGTGAAGGTCACAACAGAGAAGACATCAGATTGAATTAGTAAAACAGAACCCAGTGTAATGATAGATAAATATTCAAATGGAGATGGAAGGAGGTTCTGAACTTCAGGTCAGGAAGGTTAAGCTTCATCAAAATAAAACTGCAAAGAACCAATAGCCCCCTCATCAAGTGGGCTAAAGACTTACAAAGAGACTTCTCTGATGAGGAAATGAGAATGGCCAAGAGACATATGAAAAAGTGCTTTACATCACTGGCCATAAAAGAAATGCAAATCAAAACAACATTGAGATTCCATCTCACCCCAGTAAGAATGTCATATATCAAGAAAACTAACAATAACAATTGTTGTAGGGGATGTGGCCAAAAAGGAACCCTACTTCATTGTTGGTGGGAATATAGACTGATTCAGCCACTCTGGCAAGCAGTATGGAGATTCCTCAGAAGGCTAAATATAGAACTCCCCTATGACCCAGCAGCCCCACTTTTGGGTATCTATCCAAAAGACCACAAACAAAATCACAGTAATGCCACCAGCACAAAAATGTTCACCGCAGCACAATTTGTCATAGCTAGAATCTGGAACCAACCCAGATGCCCCTCAGTAGACGAATGGATCAGGAAAATGTGGTACATATACACAATGGAATTTTATGCCTCTATCAGAA
The DNA here is from genome assembly GCF_023159225.1 of Perognathus longimembris pacificus. Classification (NCBI taxonomy): domain Eukaryota; kingdom Metazoa; phylum Chordata; class Mammalia; order Rodentia; family Heteromyidae; genus Perognathus; species Perognathus longimembris. Next base: position 10,688 of record NW_025960894.1, on the reverse strand, counting down.
AGAATGACATTGCCCTATTTGTAAGGAAATGGAAGGACTTGGAAAAAATTATACTAAGTGAAGTGAGCCAGACCCAAAGAAACATGGACTCTATGGTCTTCCTTATTGGGAATAATTAGTACAGGTTTAGTCAAGTCATAGCAGAGCATCACAAGAGCCCAATAGCTATACCCTTATGAACACATAAGACGATGCTAAGTGAAATGAACTCCATGTTATGGAAACAGTTGTTATATCAAAGTTGTAACTACTTTCAACGTCCCATCTGTATCTGTAGCTTCTATTATTGATGATGTTCTTGTATCACCTTCCTGTGGTTGTACCTACACTATCTCTGTAATCTTATCTGAGTATATTGGAAACTGTGTATACTGGTATTAGAAGTGGGAAATTGAAAGGGAATACCAAAATTGAGAGACACAGGGTAAAAAAAGACAAACAACTACAAAAGCAATACTTGCAAAACTGTTTGGTGAAAGTGAACTGAACACCTCAGGGGGAGAAAGGGAAAGGGGGAGGAATGAGGGGGGTATGAGGGACAAGGCAAAACAGTACAAGAAATGTATCCAAAGCTTAACATATGAAACTGTAACCTTTCTGTACATCAGTTTGATAATAAAAATTTGAAAAAAAAAAAGAAAACTTCTAAAGTCACCATCTAAGAGAGAGCATAATTGTACACAAACTTTCACTTGGATAAATCTTTTACTTACCAGCAGAAGCGAGGATGGTAGAAATCCCAAGGAATAGCAGGAGAGCCAAGAACTTCATGGTGCTGAGTTGAAGATTTAGAATCCCCACAAGACAACACCAGTACCAGGAGAAGGCAAGGTGCTGACACCTTGGGACAAGGGACTGACTTTATGCATATTGAGAGCATCAATCAGGATGTCTGAGGTAAGTATCTGACTTGGTATTTCCTGGATAACCTAGGGCACAGGTTATCAAGATTGAAGCCAGAAGTCACTTGAAAAGGTCATTACATTTGATTGCTGATTCTGATGACACTCAAGGATGTTGTATATTAAGTGTGTTTCAAGCCAAAACTTCCTCCCATCTATCTCTTTTTTTTTGTTTGTTTTTCCTTCATTGTCAAAGTAAAGTACAGAGGGGTCACAGTTTTATATGTAAGGCAGTGAGTACATTTCTTGTTCAACTTGTTGCCCCCTCCCTCATTTCCCCTCACCACTTTCCTTTTCTGCCTCTCTCCCATGAGTTGTACAGTTGGTTTACACCAAATAGGTTTGTAAGTATTGCTTTTTTATGAGATTTTTAAAAATTTATTTATTCTTATTGTCAAACTGATGTACAGAGAGGTTACAGTTTCATACGTTAGGCATTGGATACATTTCTTGTACTATTTGTTACCACCTCCAGCATTCCCCCCTTCCCCATCCCACTTTCCCTCTACCCCCATGAGTTGTTCAGTTGGTTTACACCAAACAGTTTTGCAAGCATTGCTTTTTAATTGTTTGTCATTTTATCCAGTGTCTCTCAATTTTGGTATTCCCTTTCACTTTCCTATTTCTACTACCAGTATACACAGTTTCCAATGTACTCAAATAAGATACATTGATAGTGCAGGTACAATCACAGGAAGGGGATACAAGAGGATCATCAACAATAGAAGCTACTGTTTCACATGGCATGTTTAAAATAATTACAACAGTGATATAACGGTCATTTCCATAACATGGAGTTCTCTCTGATGAGGAAATGATAATGGTCAAGAGACATATGAAAAAGTGCTCTACATCACTGGCCATAAAAGAAATGCAAATCAAAACAACACTGAGATTCCATCTTACCCCAGTAAGAATGTCCTATATCAAGAAAACTAACAATAATAAATGTTGGAGGGGATGTGGCCAAAAGGGAACCCTACTTCATTGTTGGTGCGAATGTAAACTCGTTCAGCTACTCTGGAAAGCCATATGGAGATTCCTCAGAAGGCTAAACATAGAGCTCCCCAATGACCCAGCATCCCCACTTTGGGGCATCTACCCAAAAGACCACAAACAAGAACACACTAAAGCCATTAGTACAACAATGTTCATCGCAGCACAATTTGTCTTTGCTAAAGTATGGAACCAACCCAGCTGCCCCTCAGTAGACAAATGGATCAGGAAAATGTGGTATATATACACAATGGAATTTTATGCCTCTATCAGAAAGAATGACATTACCCCATTCATAAGGAAATGGAAGGACTTGGAAAAAATTATACTAAGTGAAGTGAGCCAGACCCAAAGAAACATGGACTCTATAGTCTCCCTCATAGGGAATAATTAGCACAGGCTAGTCACAGCAGAGGATCACAAGAGCCCAATAGCTATGCCCTTATGAACACATAAGAGCGCTAAGAGAAATGTAAGTGTTGCTTTTGGAATGGATTGTCTTTTTATCCTTTGACTCTCGAGTTTGGCATTCCCTTTCCCTTCCCTAGTTCTAATACATGTATATACAGTATCCAGGGTACTAAGATCAGATACAGTGATAGTGGGAGTTAAACCATTGGAAGGGAATACAAGAGGAAAAAAAAAAGGGTATGGTTTCATATGGCATGTTGAAAATAATTACAACAATGCTATAACATTTGTTTCAATAACATGGAATTCATTTCACTTAGCATCATCTTATGTGTTCATAAGGGCATAGCTATTGGGTTATTGTCATGTTCTGTTATGAGTAGCCTAAACCTGTACTAATTATTCCCTATGAGAGAAACCATAGAGTCCTTGATTCTTTGTGTCTGGCTCACTTCATGTAGTATAGTTTTTTCCAAGTCCTTCTATTTACTTACAAATGTGGCAATGTCATTCTTTCTGATAGGGGCATACAATTCGATTGTGTGTATGCACCACATTTTCCTGATCCACTCGTCTACTGAGAGGCATCTGGGTTGGTTCCATATGTTAGCAATGACAAATTGTGCTGTGATGAGCATTGTTGTGCTGGTGGCTTTTGTGTGGTCTTGCTTGTAATCTTTTGGATAGATGCCCAAGAGTGGGGCTGCTGGGTCAAAGGGGAGCTCTAAGTTTAGCCTTCTGAGGAACCTCCATACCACTTTCCAAGGTGATTGAACAAGTTTACATTCCTACCAACAATGCAGTAGGGTTCCCTACAATACCTCCAGCATTCGTTGTTGTTAGTTTTCCTGATAATGGACATTCTTACTGGGGTGAAGTGAAATCTCAATGTTGTTTTGATTTGCATTTCTTTCATGGCCAGTGATGTAGAGCACTTCTTCATGTCTCTTGTACATGATCATTTCCTCTTCAGAGAAGTCTCTTTTTATGTCTTGAGCCCTCTAGTTGAGAGGGCCAATGGGTCTTTGAGGATTTGTTTTGAGGGAATTTAATTTTTTGAGTTCTACATATATTTTAGATATGAGGCCTTTGTCCATTGTATGGCTAGTTATGATCTTCTCCCAATCTGTTGGTTTTCTGTTTATCTTGCCTACTTCCATCCTGCATATATGTGTTGGTTTATCTGGCCTTAGTTGCTTGGATTTGAACACTAATGTGAAAAGGAAATCACAACTGATCCCTCTATAGTTAAGCAATTCTAGTTTAAATATGCAAAATCCAGACAGGCACAGGTGCTCCTGCCTGGAATCCTAGCTACTCAGGAGGCAGCCTGGCAGCAAAATCTGTGTGACGTATCACCACTAAACTACCAAAAAACCCAAGCTGGAACTGTAGAGGTAGAACAATAGCATTGAGTAAAAGAAGCCCAGGGAGATCATCCAGGCCCTGATTTCAAGCCCAAGTACTGGCAAGCACTCATCAAAAGCAAAAATCCAATAGAAAGAACAGAATGAACTTTAAAAAAAATCTTTTCATTCTCTGAACCAGTTTATTCACTCAACAATATTGATGGAGCATTATTCTGTGTCAGAAACAATAAATGAAAACTAGTAATGGGCAGAACTATAAAATCTTACATTTTATGCTATGATCAACAACAAAAAAGAAGTTTACCTTCCATCTATTCAAAAGCCAAGATAATACAATATATGAGGTTAGTATTCTCAAGTGGAATATCAATGGAGATCTGTGGGTAGACCAATGGGAGAGCATTTTCTTAGCACGAACATGGTTTGCACTTATTTCTCATCATTACCACAAAAACAGAATCTGAGAAAAAGAAGAATTAATACAAGAAAGAAGAAATCTTGGAACCATATGTCAATTTCAGATAAGGGGCCAAATAGGAAATAATGAAAGGCAACATATATACATGCATACACAAATACAACATACCACATACATATATTCACATATAAAATATAGATTGTATTTTTTTGTCTTGTTTGTTCATTTCTCTATCATTGGGACTGGAAGAGGCATAGGCATGAAGAGACTAAGGGTTAAAAAGTAACTTTTTAAATTTCATTTTATTTTAAAAAAAAATTTAATTGTAAATGTAACAGTGAAAGAGACAAGAACCCAATTAATAAATGGGTTAGAGACATAAAGAGAGCCTTCTCTGAAGGAGAAATAAGTATGGCCAATAGACACATGAAGAAATGTTTAACATGTCTGTCTAAAAAGGAATTGTGAATCAAAACAACATTGAAATTCCACCTAAGCCTACTTAGAATGGTCATTACCAAAGAAACTAATTTTAACAAATGGATATGGACAAAAGGGAACTCTATTAGATAGTTGGTGAAAATGTAAACTTGTTCAACCAGTCTGTAAAGCACTAGGGAGGTTCCTCAAAAGACTAAATGTAGAGCTTCCTTATAATCCAGAAATTTCACTCCTGGGCCCAAACACGGCCACTTGAAAGCTACCAGCAAAATCATGTTCATTACAGCATTGTTTACCACAGCCAAGATATGGAAGAAACCCAGATGACCCACGGTGAATGAATTGATAAAAAAAAAAATGCTGGAGATATATACAATGGAATTCCAGCCATCCATCAGAATGATTTATAGTGTTCCATTTGTAATGAATGGAAAGATTTGGGAAAAATTATTAAATGGAGTTAACTAGACCCAGAGAAACATAGGTTGCCTGATTTCCTTCATTTGTGGTAGCTATCCACCATGAGTCTAAACATCTACAAGTAATCACAGTGGGTGCTAAAATAACAAATACACTGGAATATGATAAATTATGTGGGTTTCTAGGCATCCACACACAGTATAACAAAAGGAGGATATTCGTAGTAGTGGAACAGAAAATCTCAATTACTGTGTGTATCTGATCATATAAAGTGATATTTGTGGAAATGGAAACAAGAAGTATTTGATTTGTTGTTGATTTTTATTTCTCTTTCTTTCTTTCTTTCTTTCTGTCTTTCTTTCTTTCTTTCTTTCTTTCTTTCTTTCTCTCTCTCTCTCTCTCTTTCTTTCTTTCTTTCTTTCTTTCTTTCTTTCTTTCTTTCTTTCTTTCTTTCTTTCTTTCTGTCTTTTTCTGTCTTTTTCTGTTACTTGGCCTTGAACTCAGGCCTTGGTTTCTGTCCCTGAACTTCTGCTCAAGACTAGTGCTCTATCACTTGAACCACAGCACCACTTCAGGCTTTTTAGGAGTAGTTTATTGTAGATGAGAGTTTCACAGACTTTCTTGTCCTGCCTGGCTTTGAACTGAGATGCTCAGATACCAGCCTCCTGAGTAGCTAGTATTATACGTGTAATACAATGACACCTGGCATTTTCTTTTTGTCTTGTTTGTTCATTTATTTGTCTTTGGGAAGGTAAGGGGGGGTGGCACAGAAATGGTGGGAGAAAGGGTGAACAAATTAGCAGCAGTAATCACTAGACATTACATTGCAAATGAACAACATGACATGTGGGTGACCATGGGAGAAAAAAAAATGGGGAGAGAGCAAGGGAAAGGATGACATTGTCCAAAAGGAAATGTACTCTTTTATCTGACTTAAGTAACTGAGTCACTTCTATCCATCACCATTACAATAATAAAATGCATTAAGAAAATAAAGACTCAAAGGAACTGTAAACTCAAGCTGATTGGTAGCCTAGTACATTTTGAGGAAAGGAGAAGAAACAGGGAACACATGAGCATTGTGGCCTTCTGGGTGTCTGCTATAGTCTTAGTGATTCACTGATATACTGTCAAACTACTTTCTTTTGTGGAATAAATTGATGCTATTAAATTAAAAAAAAAAACAAGGACAGAAAACTTAACTTAATGTCACATCCTAGTCTTAGAGCCAACTGTGTCCACAAGCTACAATGTTGAATTTCTCTATGGAAAAGGTAAGTAGTACGGGATTCTCTACACTCAAAAGGCATGTTTTCCATTCTCTCATTTAAAGACTTAACTGATTTTCTTGCTGAAAAAAACAATGTCTTTTGTGACAAACCCTCATTGAAAGGTCTCTCTTATCTTGAAATAACACTGAAAACTAGCTTCCCCTTTGATTGACAATTCTCACCGAAAGCACTTGCCAGAATTGTTTTTGTTTCAGGTGGAGAAAGCAAAGGTATTTAGATACATAGTGCCTTTCTCTGTCTCTCCTCTTTTTTTTTTTTTTTTTAGAAAAACAACAAACTATTAATCAGAGACACTACTGAGCTAGGAATTTGATTCACCATATGATTGAGACGCTACATTACATCCTATATCTACCTTAAACCTGCATCTTTTGCCTGAGCAGACATAGTGAAAATCTGAAAAATTCAGAAAAGTAAAACTTCAAAATTGTTTCTGGCCTCCTGCTCTGCGGCCCTTTTAGATGTATCTGCATGTTTAATAGCCTGACTCCTGACAGTCTTCTGCATCTGAACTCTAGATCTTGTTCTTTGCTTTTCCACCAATTGCTGTGAAGATGCAACCTGGGCTAAGAGTACACTTAGAGTTGCCCAGGGTTTGCTTCTCCAATGAGCAGCTTTAAGGAGTGTCCTCGCTATTACCATTCATATGTATGTATGTATGTATGTATGTATGTATGTATGTATGTATGTATGTATGTATATATGTGTGTGTGTGTATTTTTAATTTATTCACTTCTTGTAATTTCTTATCCAACTTGTTACTTCCTCCCTCATTTTTCTCTCCTATTCCCCCTCTCAATATCCTTCCCCCCATGAGTTGTACAGTTGGTTTACACTATATAGTTTTGTAAGTATTGCTGTTGCATTGGTTTGTCTTTCTATCATTTGTTTCTCAATTTGATATATCCCTACCCTTCCCTAGTATCAACACACACATACACACACACACACACACACACACACACACACACACACACACACACACACACATATATATATATATATATATATATACAATATCCAGGATACCAAAATCAGTTGCAGTGATACCAGGGGTAAAACCATAGGAAACAACTACAAAAGAAAAAGGGGATAATTTTACATGGTATTTTGAAAAGGACAACAACAACAATAAAACACTTATTTCCATATCTTGGGTTCATTTTTCTTAGCATCATCTTAGGTATTAATATGGATATAGCTATTGAGCTACTGTGATCTTTTGGTAGGATTATCCAAGATGTGTACTAATTATTCCCAATGAGGGAAACCATAGAGTCTATGTTTCTTTGGATCTGGCTCATTTCATTTAGTATGATTTTTTCCCAAGTCCTTCCATTTCCTTACGAATGGGGCGATGTCATTCTTTCTGATAGAGGTATAGAATGTGTCTAGTACCATTCTTGCATCATGGATCTTTCACCTGAGCCCTAGGATTTGTGCTTACACATTCATCAGGCTTCTTTCATCCTACAGATCTAACTTATCATGCTTAACCCAGCATGGTTTCTTTCTCCTGACTGGTCCCTTTTGAATGACAGTTTGAAGCACAAGAAAGGCATGGCAGAAGGAGGAAAGTTAAGGGCAAGTCAACTCTACCTGGAATAAACACTGAAAAGAAGATTAAAAAGGTGATACACTAAAACAACATGAGTTTTTCTCCACTCTTTGTAGCCTCTGGTGACCAACTTTCTCAACAGTAAATAGGTTAACTATGTACTTCTATTCTTACATAATTACTTAGAGCTAGAGACCAGGATTGTAGAAATGTCCTCAGAACCAAGCATGTAAATATTTCATTGGAGAAATTGAAAGTCAAGCAGCATTATCAACACTTATTTAGACAAAGACAGTGTGTGACCCAAGGATTCCATGTGATTGCACTTAATACTCAGAGCAAACAAAGGAACTTCCAGATCAGTTTTGTTCCCTGAATGCCAGCAAGTGTGAAGGAGGAGATTGACCAAGCAGAAACATCAGCACAGCTCAAGGGCATTTGTAAAGGTAAGGATGCCAAATGCAAATACAACAGTCTACTGGTGAATTCCTAGTTCTGTTACCTGTTCAATTGTTACCTTTTCACTAATGCCTTCTTGGCTTCCTTATCTGAAGGAAAATTCCATTCTGACACAAACAATATTTTTCTTTTTTGTGTACTTATTCTTTTTTTTCTTTTTTGTGTGTGATGGGAATTGAATACATAACTTTGCATGTATTAAGCAGGTCCTCTACTAATTGTCAATCCTGTATTCTTCCTTTGTTATTAACTATAAGAAAATTTCACCACACATATAACTGATTTTATTTTTGCTTTTTTTTCCTTTCCCTTTTCTTTCCTGATTTCTCAATGTATTAGTGTGTGTGTGTGTGTGTGTGTGTGTGTGTGTGTGTGTGTGTGTGATTTCTGGGACTGAATGTTATCTCTTAGCTTTTGTGTTCAAGGCTAGTGCTCTACCTCTTAAGAGCCACAGTTCCACTTCTGTCTTATTTGTTGTTTCCTGAGAGGTAAGTCTTCCCTGCCTGAGGTAGCTTTGAACCACTTCCCTTAGATCTTAGCCTCCTGAATAAGTAACATTCCAGGTGTGATTTCAATATCCTATTTTTAAAAGTATGTAAATATAAAATTACATATAAGACACAGGGTACCAAAATAAAAAAAAACAACAACAGGGGATAAACCAAAGGAAAAAAAATGAAAGAACAAAGAAATAACTTCACACAATACACTGAAAAACACAAGAAACTTTAGGGAGAGAGAAGTCAGGGAGGAGGAGGGAAAGTGGGAGAAAACAAGGGAGGAGGTAACAATGTTCCACAAGAAGCCTACTGATTATCTGTAACTGTACTGTCACCCTTTGACACCACCCTACCAGTAAAATAAATAAAAATTTTAAAAGTGTGTAAGTAATAGGATATTGGCATACTTTGCTCACTGTCTTTTCACTGTTCTTAACTTATGATAATACTCTATAAGTAGAATTATAGAATGAATAAACTGAATTCAGCAACTAATACATCTTTTTTCCCTTCTTAGTCTTAGATTTTGTATTTTTATACATGAATCTCTTACATGTAGTAAAGTCAGATTTGATTCTTGGGAGTTATTAGAAATCCTTTCCCTGAGGCCAGACAAGCTTCTCCACAGGTTCAGGAGGGTAAGTAATCACAGATTGAGGAATCCACATACTAGCCTGGAAAGGCTGATCTCTTGACCTTGCTGCTCTATCCTGAAGATTCTTGTGAAAAAGTTATGGTGCTGAAAATGTCTTGGGAGCAGAAGTCCATAGATAAGAGAGATATGTCTAGAGCATCTCAAGTTTTTAAGAGGAGATTATAACAATAGAGATCCAAATTACATGGGGACAATAATCTGAAAGGAATACTGTTGCCTGGGCCATAGTTAAAACAGGACATCAGTTTGATAATAAAATTAAAAAAAGAAAAAAAGAAAAACAGAGAGCACAAGTTACAAAACTCCATGTAAAGAATGACTACTAAGGTGTTAGAAAGGCTGAAAATCGAAGCAAGGGCACTGTGATATGCAAGAGTTTACTACTCGTGGCAGATAGGTACTTCTATACCTCAGGCTTAAAACACAAGGAAGAGTGAAGAGTCACGGGAATAGAGCAGCTGGGAACAGTGCTAGGAGGTGATGCAACCATTGCTTGTAACATTCCACAAGCACAACAGTAAGGGACTTGTTTTTAAATAGACCAAATTACACATATATACAGTATCCATACCTTGGCTACTGTATATGTGTATTGAAATGAAGGATGGGAAAAGGAATAGCAAGATCAAGAGACAAATGATAAAAAGGCAAATCAATGCAACAGCAATACTTACAAAACTGTATGGTGTAAACCAACTGTACAACTCATGGAGAGTAGGGAAATGGGGAAGGGGAGGCAGAGGAAAAAGTGAGGGAGGAGGTAACAAGTTAAATTAGAAATGTACTCACTGCCTTAAGTATGAAACTGTAACCCCTCTGTAAGAAAGTGAAAAAAATTTAAGCAGCAAAAAAAAAAAAAAAAGAACTGCATGAAATTTTAGGCATTCAAGTATTTTAATGCAATTTCAGTTCCATATCTTATTTCACTGGTGCTCAAGGAAATGTTTCTCATTTCAAATTCCTCTTTTGTATTTTGCACTTTTAAAATGTTTATTTGGGTCTTTGCGTTGAGTTCAGTGACAGAGTGTTTGCCTAACAAGGCCCTGGTTTCAATCTACATCAACAAAAATAAATAGAAAAACAAACAAACAACTCATAGTATAGCTCCAAGAATAAATCACTTTGGAGGGAAAGCTAAAAGAGGAATGTTTCCAGTTCCTCAGGGAAAGAAGTCCTGCTCATGCATGGACAAACGTCCTTCATCCTGAGTGTATCTCTACCAATCTGGAATTGATTGTACATGCCCAACTGTCCTTGAGCTGAGAG
>NW_025960893.1:131815-240627 GCF_023159225.1 Perognathus longimembris pacificus | reverse complement strand
GAACTAGCTACTCCCATGACAGTCACTGGCATTTTATTTGTACCTAATGGGAGAGGTGAGATACTAAGGCTGGCTGAATAGATGAGACAGGTGGATGCCATATCCTTCTTCTACAAGGTTGTCCAGCATTACAACACTGCACAAAATATGCAGGCAAAGACATCAAAGTAGAAATCCTTATGCTGGGAGTTTGCCCCAGTTGAAGTTTAAGAATAAAATGTGGGGCTGGGAATATGGCTTAGTGGTAAAGTGCTCGCCTCATACACACGAAGCCCTGGGTTCAATTTCCCAGCACCACATATATAGAGAAAGCCAGAAGTGGCGCTGTGGCTCAGGTGGCAGAGTGCTAGCCGTGAGCACAAAGAAGCCAGGGACAGTGCTCAGGCCCTTAGTTCAAGGTCCAGAATAAGCATAAAAAAAAAACCAAACAAGAATAAAATGTGTCACCATTACACATTTACATCACACACTCAAAGCCCTGCTTCCAGCTGGCCGCTGGTGGCTCTTGTCTGTAATCCTAGCCATTCAAGAGGCTAAGAAGTGAGGATCAAAATTTGAAGCCATGGGCTGGGGATATAGCCTAGCGGCAAGAGTGCCTGCCTCGGATATACGAGGCCCTAGGTTCGATTCCCCAGCACCACATATACAGAAAACGGCCAGAAGCGGCGCTGTGGCTCAAGTGGCAGAGTGCTAGCCTTGAGCGGGAAGAAGCCAGGGACAGTGCTAAGGCCCTGAGTCCAAGGTCCAGGACTGGCCAAAAAAAAAAAAAAAAAAAAAAAAATTTGAAGCCAGCCCAGGTAAGAAAGTCCATGAGACTCTTATTTACAATTGATGACCAGAAAACTAGATGTGGCACTGTGGTTCAAAGTGGCAAAAAAAAAAAAAAAAGCTCAGGGATAGTGCCTAGGCCCTGATTTCAAGCCCTATGACCAATCAAAAAACCCAAACCCTGCTCCTTAAGACCAGGGCCATGCGACTACTCACAAGACAGCCAGGGACTCTGAAGAGTAGGGAAGCTCTTTTCACCAACCCACCCACAGTGTGACTAGTTTAGCATCTGGAAAGTGGAAAGAACAGAAAAAAGAGGGACTAGGAACGTGGCTTAGTGGCAGGGTGCTTGCCAAGCCCTGGGTTCCATTCCTCATTACCACATACACAGAAAGGGCCAGAAATGGTGCTGTGGCTCAAGTGGTGGAGTGCTAGCCTTGAGCACAAAGAGGCTCAGGGACAGAGCCCAGCAGAAAGAGAAGGAAGGAAAGGAGGGAAGGGAGGGGAGGGGAGGGAAGGAGAGGGGAGGGGAGGGGAAGGAAGGGGAGGGGAGGGAAGGGAAGGGAAGGGAAGGGGAGGGGAGGGGAGGGGAGGGGAGGGGAGGGAAGGGGAGGGGAGGGAAGGGGAGGGGAGGGGATTACTTCGAAGACCTGTAACTTAAGCAAAAAGAATAAGTGTAGATAATTATTCAGCTAGTGTCGCAATACAAATGAAGAAACTGGTATTAAAGATGAGAACAAGGAACACACCAAACTCCCTAACACTACCTGGAGGGTGGGTACAAAATGATAGTGCTGTTTTGGAAAATAGTTTGCAAGGTCCTTATAAAGTTAAACTTTCTGTTTTGTTTTGTTGTGTTTTTTTTTTTTTTTTTGCCCGTCCTGGGGCTTGAACTCAGGGCCTGAGCACTGCCCCTGGGATTTTTTGTTTGTTTGTTTGTTTTGCTCAAGGCTAGCACTCTACCACTTAAGCCACAGCGCCACTTCCAGTTTTTCTATAATATGTGGTGCTGAGGAATCGAACCCAGGGCTTCACATATACAAGGCAAGCACTTTACCACTAGGCCACATTCCCAGCCCCTGAAGTCAAACTTTCTATGTAAACAAGTAACCCCATTCCTTAGTATTTAACCCATAAAAGTTGTCCATGAATATTCATGGCAGCTGTATTTGTTACTGCCCCCAACTTCAAACAAGCCAAATGTCCTCTGACTTGAGAGAATAAAATATAGTGGCTGTAACTGAAGATGTGGCTCAAGAAGTAGAACACCAGTGATGAGTGAAAAAGATGAGCAAGAGTGGCAGGCCCTGAGTTCAAGCCCCAGTATCAACTGAAATGAATGACTGGATGCATGCATGAATGAATGAACAATGATGTTACACTCCTCCATAGAAATCCTTCCTACACACTATCGCTGCATGTAACAACACTTACTGATTAACTTCAAAAGCATTGTGCTAAGACTACTACTGCTTGATGGCAGTTAGATGGCATTTAGGAAAAGGCCAAACCAAAGTAGGCAAAGATCAGATCAATAGTTACTAAGGGTCAGGAACAGGAAAAGATACTATCTGAAAAAGGGCACAATGGAACTTTCAGGGGTGCTGGACATATTCTATGTATCTTCACAGTGATGGTTTACTCTATCAAAATCCCCTGGGCTGAAGATGCCCCACAATAGATGAGTGGATCCAAAAATGTGGTACCTGTACACAATGGAATTTTGCACAGCCATTAGAAAGAATAACATAATGTTATTTGCAGGGAAATGGGTAGAAGTAGAACAAATCATGTTAAGTGAGGAAAGCCAAGCTCAGAGAGACAAATGGCGCAAGTTCTCTCTAATATGCGGAAGTGAGATCTAAAACACACTATAATAAGATACATTATGCACGATTCTAGAAACACACACACACACACACACACACACACACACAGTGAGACCAAAAGAAAGAAACACAAAGGCTCAATGCCTAAGTGCATACTTATATAAAATAATATACATATTGAAATGAACCCTAAGATATGGAAACAAGACACCTCCTCTCTTAATATTTTTTGTGTTTTGGGTTTTTGATGATTTTTATTTAATTTCATTTTTATTGTCAGGGTGATGTACAGAGGGGTTACAGTTACATACGTAAGGTAGTGAGTAGATTTCCTGTCAAACTGTTACCTCCTCCCTCACTTTTCTCCCACCTTCCCTACTCCACAATTCCCCCTACCCTGAGTTGTACAGTTGGTTTACAACATATTGTCTTGTACGTATTGATATTGCATTGGTTCACCTTTTACCCTTTGTCTCACCGTTTTGATGTTCTCCTTCCCTTCCCTACCTAATTCAGCTAAACGTATGTATGATTCTGTCTTCTTTACCTTATGTATGTGTTATTCAAGCGTACATCTTTGGAGGGGTTGGGGGAGGGTACAGAACAGAAGGGGAAGAGCTAAAAAAGCACAGCCGTGGAGCTCACGGACATTGATGAAAGTGAACTTAAAACTTGTGGGTGGAGATGGGAGGGAGGGACTAGGAGAGAATGAGAGAACAGAAGACACTGTGCAAAAGGAAATGGACTCATTGGTTGACTCATGTAACTGCAATCCCTTTGTACATCACCACTATCATAACAATAAAGTAAATTAATAATAAAGAAAAATCCACTGGGCTGGGTGCCAGTAGCTCACATCTATAATCCTAGCTTCTCAGGAGGGTAAGATCTGAAGGGTACAGCTTGAAGCCAGCCCAGAGAGATAAATCTGTAAGACTTTTATCTTAATTAACCAACAAAAAGTCAAATGACTCAAGTGGTAGAGCTTTAGCTGTGACCAAAAAAGCTAAGAAAGGTCATGAGGCTCTGAGTTCAAGTCTCAGTACTGACATACATTAAAAAAAAAAAACCCACTGAACTGCACCCCTAAAAGGAAGGCTGCTACCATAGGTAAACTAACCTATTTTTGTTTTCAAAAGCAGATTACAAACTACTATGCATCAGGACGAAATAGTACTTAAGAATATAAGCTATAGCTGGGCACCAGTGGCTCATGCCTGTAATACTAACTACTCAGGAGGCTGAGATCTGAAGATCACATTTTCAAGTCAACCAGGCAAGAAAGGCTGTAAGACTCTTATCACCAATTAATCATCAGAAAACCAGAAGTGATGCTCTGGCTCCAAGTGGTAGAATGTTAGCCTCAAGTGAAAACGCTCAGAGATAGCACCCAGGTCCTGAGTTTGAGCCTCATGACCACCAACAACAACAATAAATACAAACTATGAGTGAGTGCTGGTGGCTCACTCTAGTAAATCCTAGCTACTCAGGAGACTGAGATCTACCAGGCAGAAAAGTCCACGCAACTCTTATCTCCAATTAACCACCAAAAAGCTGGAAGTGGAGATGTGGCTCAAGTGGTAGAGTGCTAGCCTTGAGCAAAAAAGCTCAGCTTGGGGCTGGGAATATGGCCTAGTGGCAAGAGTGCTTGCCTCCGATACATGAAGCCCTGGGTTCAATTCCCCAGCACCACATATACAGAAAATGGCCAGAAGTGGTGCTGTGACTCAAGTGGCAGAGTGCTAGCCTTGAGCAAAAAAAAAAAAAAAAAAAAAAAGAAGCCAGGGACAGTGCTCAGGCCCTGAGTTCAAGCCCCAGGACTGGCAAGATAAATAAATAAATAAATTTTCTTTAAAAAAGCTCAGCTTGAACTCAGGCCCACAGTTCAAGACCCAGGACCAGAAAAACACAAAACAAACAAACAAAAAATCCCATACTTTACTATATTTACAAATCTAGCATATAACTCCAAAATTTTACAAAGATTAACTGACTTATAAAATGGCAACTCCTCTGTATAACAACTTAATAATTATATATTTTTTAAAAATTACAAAGAAAAAGTGTTAATATACTTTTTTCCAAGGATAACTATACCTACTACATACTTGTTGATTCAATAAATATTTACTGAGTATGCTATTCCTATAAACAGAGGCAGTGAATAAATAAGCCACTGGAGCAACCAAGAGAAACACATGGCTTTTCAGCTGCTGAAGATCTATCCAGATCATCTACCCCTCAGGACAGAGGCAGTGTGGTCGTGTAGCTGAGAATTTGCACCAAGAATCAGACAGCCCTTTGCTCAAATTCTGGCTCTATCTACCGACCACTTAGTCTTCTGGGAGTATTATTCTCCTAACTGGAAACTAAGATGGCATCACAAATTAATTTAAGGAGATAATCATGTGTTGAATGTCAAGTGTTCAAATTGTCCAGTTTACTATATTATGCATAATTTTAATTTTACACTTTACTACAGTCCACGATCTCTCATTATACTGATAAAAAATATTTACAGGGTGAAAAACAGGAAAGAAGCAAATTATAAAAAGAGATCTATCTGTCTAACATTATGAAATTCTTGCTTTAATGAATTCACAATTATTCTCACAAAGAATATGCTTGGTACTTACATTGCTTTAGATTTTTTTCAGTTAACATCTTCCTACATGATATTAAGTGAATACATTAAATAAAACTGTCACCCAAAATAGCAAGCCAGTTGCAATCTCTCCCAGGATTCCTTGTTCTGATTCTCTGACTAATACTGAGTCACTAGAGTAGAGACAACACAGAGTACTAATGAGCAATCTGAACACAAAACTGGAGCTGAGATTCAGAGCATACTGCAGACCCATTACTGACTACAAACAGAATTTTCTGAAACAAAAAAATCAAGATGAAGGGAGAGCTTCTAATAGGCTGTGCCTCTGAGCAATCATACATAACTTAAGGGAGGAAAAAACAAAGGCATTTAATGTTTCTCAAGCAAAAAACAAACAAACCTGGGCTGGGAATATGGCCTAGTGGCAAGAGTGCTTGCCTCCTATACATGAAGCACCACGTATATAGAAAACGGCCAGAAGTGGCGCTGTGACTCAAGTGGCAGAGTGCTATCCTTGAGCAAAAAGAAGCCAGGGACAGTGCTCAGGCCCTGAGTCCAAGGCCCAGGACTGGCAAAAAAAAAAAAAAAAAAAAAAAAAAACCTTCTTGAAAAATTAAGCATATTGCCTCTCTATAATCACATGCTCAAAATGTCCGTTTAGCTTTTCTTTTGCAGTAGGGTCCTGCTAGGTAGCCCTAGAAGGCCTTAAACTAAGGATCCTTCTGCCTCAGTTTCCCAGCTGCTGGGGTGACAAGCATGAGCCACTATGCTTGGCTTTTAAAAGCTATTTTTATTACTGTTCTGAAATTATTCTTTCTTACAAATAACTTGGCAAGAGCAGGCACTTAAGCAGATTTGGAAAGCATTCTGTACAATACAAAAAGAAAATGTCTTGGGGGCTGGGGATATGGCCTAGTGGCGAGAGAGCTTGCCTCGTATACATGAGGCCCTGGGTTCGATTCCCCAGCACCACATATACAGAAAACGGCCAGAAGTGGTGCTGTGGCTCAAGTGGCAGAGTGCTAGCCTTGAGCAAAAAGGAAGCCAGGGACAGTGCTCAGGCCCTGAGTCCAAGGCCCAGGACTGGCAAAAAAAAAGAAAAAAGAAAAAAGAAAATGTCTTCCTGGGATAAGGTTGGATAAGAGTTCACGCACTGAGGAGACTGGCCTTCAGTGTGAGGTGCCGAGGTAGTGGAAGCTGTAAGGTGTGGGGTGCCTAGTGGAGGTGGTTAGGTCACTGGGGGTACAGAATTGCCTGACGTAGCATTCCTGGGACCATAGTTCTTGTGAAAGCAATTGTTGTAAGAAGCCGGGGCCTGCCCTCTAACTACTTCTGGCTTCTCGCACACTACCCCACTACGGTGCCAGTGCCGTGTTGTGATGAAGCTGGGATACCATCACCAAAGCTGAGCAGAAGCCAATGCCATGCTCTTGGATCTCCAAAACAGAATTTTTTTAAACAAATTACGCAACTTCGGGAAATTTGTTATAGCAACTAAAATTTTCTTGAAAGAAACTTCTGGACAAATTTAATTAATTTATTAAAGAACTTGAAATGATTCCACTTATCCAGTGAAGGCCAAACTCTAATCAGGCTCCTCAGTAATTACATATTCACCCCAATTTTCCAACTATCCTACATTTCTTATTCAATTCAAAATGAAAACCTAGGGCTGGGGATATGGCCTAGTGGCAAGAGCGCTTGCCTCATATACTTGAAGCCCTGGGTTCTATTCCCCAGCACCACATATACAGAAAATGGCCAGAAGTGGCGCTGTGGCTCAAGTGGCAGAGTGCTATCCTTGAGCAAAAAGAAGCCAGGGACAGTGCTCAGGCCCTGAGTCCAAGGCCCAGGACTGGCAAAAAAAAAAAAAAAAAAAAAAACACAAAAAAAACATAATGCGTACCTCAAAATGAAAACCTTGGGGCTCGGAATGTGGCCTAGTGGTAATACAGTGTTCGCCTCGTACACATGAAGCCCTGGGTTCGATTCCTCAGCACCACATACACAGAAAAAGCGGGAAGTGGCACTTTGGCTCAAGTGGTAAAGTGCTAGCCTTGAGCAAAAAGAAGCCAAGGACAGTGCTTAGGCCCTGAGTTCAAGCCCCAGGACTGGCAAAAAACCAAACCAAAACAAAATGAAAACCTTATTCTTCTTCACATACCATTCCTATTTTGGGTTTCTAAATCTTTCCTTAGGAAACTTGTCCTACCTGAACAGCATCAGGTTTGCCTTCCTTCCTCTGATTGCTCCTGCCTATCCAAATGCCACTCTAATTTACTTTAGCTCTAAGCTTAATTTCACTGTGAAGTTTTCCTATCTACAGAAAAAATTATTTTTACTTTCTTATGATCTTATAATCCTTATATACTTCATATTTTATATTTTATAAATAACCTTTATTATTATGGCCCTTGTATATCTACAAAAAGATTATAAATTTGTTGGGTCTCAGAATCATTCCCCTAGAATAATTAGCTTAAAGTTGAGTATATGATGAATAATTAGTAAGTACATATAGACTAAGAGGAGCTGTGATCTGAGGATCACAGTTTTAAGTCAACCCAGGCAAGAAAGGCTGTAAGACGCTTATACTATTATCAGCCCTCAATCATTCATGCTAACAATAGAAACACACTGCACCTAAAGAAAACATGGTATATGAATCTAACCATCATTTACAGTGGACAAATGCTCTCCCTTGGTCTTTTTCACTTAAGGATGGTCCTCCACCACTTGAGTCACATCTCTAATGCTGGCTTTTTGGTGATCTCTCAGATTTGTCTGCCAAACTGGGTATGTGTGGGGCATGCTGGATGCCTTGCCTCACAAGCGGTTCTAGCTGGCCCCGCCTCCCAGCCTTGGGACCACGTGTGGCCAAGATGGTGCCTGATGGTGAACCCAGAGGCGGTCCTGTGGGCTGTGACTTCAAATAAGGCCGCCTCTTAGGATTGGTCCCTTGGCCTCAACCCTTGACGGACAGCTCAGGCCTCCTCACAGCCCCTTCCTGCCGATCTTTGACCTGATTGGCTCCTGTGCCTTATTTAATCGAAGGATCTACCTCAATAAAGGAGCCTTTGCACCGACTTAAGCTCCCGGGCCCTCTGTTTGTCCTCCGGTGAGGGAGGGCGGGCTTCCCCATCTCTCCCGCAGGTCAGGAGAGTGCAGGAGGCTACAGACCCCGACTGATATGGACCTCGATCCTCAGATTCTAGCCTCCAGAGAGGAAGAATTACAGGTGTGAGCCACTGGTGCCTGGCTGTGTTTTAAGCATTATATCGTTGCTTCTAAAGTGCTAGAAAGTCACAAAGCTACGATAAATGATTTAGCAACACAATTCTTAACTTGTCACTGCACAGTGCCTGTTCAGCTGACAAACTCTACAACTTTTCCTCATCTATGACATAAAGATAAAAATAAACAGAGGTAGTCAAATTGTAAACATGACCTACTCTTAGGATAATACAGAGTTAACAGAAAGCCAAGGTCTAAATTAGACTATGGTTAATTTCCTCAAGCTAGAGTTTCTCAACTCCTAGAACTCTTTCTGGTTAGATTCTCTTTTTCATTCCATTGGTCAAACTCTTCTAATAACAACATACCACACAACTGAAAAACTAGCTTTCTCTGCCTTTTTTAACCAGTCCTGGGGCTTGCACTCAGGGCTCGGGCACTGTCCCTGGGCTTCTTTTTGCTCAAGGCTAGCACTCTACCACTTGAGCCACAGCGCCACTTCTTGTTTTTCCTGTTTATGTGGTGCTGAGGAATCAAACCCAGGGCTTCATGCATGCTAGGCAAACATTCTACCACTAAGCCACATTCCCAGCTCTGCCTAAATTTTTGTTTATACCTGGTAGAAGCTATAGCTTTCTGCCACAGGGACTTCAAAACGCCTATGCTTATCACTAGAAAACTTCTCAAATATTTTCAGTAACCTAATAGCAACCTAATAGCTACTAAAAAAAATTCCCAGCATCTTCCTGTCTTGGCAGTTCCTGCTGAAATCCCCCTCCCCACAAGGGGAAATCTAAGTAAAAATACTGCCAGCCTCAAGTTCCCTTAGGCAAATTTCCAGCTTCAGTGAAAGGCCATGAGGTTAAACATTTCTCAATGACGCAGACTCCCTCAGAAGGAGGAACAAGAAGAAAAAAAACAATAAAAACTTACTCCTCCCATTGCAATAAATCAAGAGATAAGTCCTTTAAAAAATAACGAAATTAAACTATATACTGTTTCTTTGCCAACGTGTCCAAGTGGGAGTGCAGAACCCAAATGAGAGCTGTGGGATGGGAAAAGCAAGGGCAGAACCAGCAGGCCAGTCAAATCAATAGATGTACCTCTAGATCCTTTAGCTAATCTCCAGCATGTGAGTACACCATATGGTTCTAGCCACTGTATAAAACTTATGGCCATTAGAACAACTAAAGCAAAGTAACTGAAACAGTAGCTGTAGGATAAGCTAAAGTGACATATGAAGCAAATCACTATTTAGAATCAAAACGTAATCGTTGGGAAAACCAAAGGAAACTACATCTAATCAACCTCCTGAGGCAAGAATTGAAGGTCGTTCATATAGAAGGCAAAATCATCACGAGCTGGTTGGGTTGATTGGACCTCTTAAGTTAGATAACAGAATAATGAAACCAGAGTTCTCCGAGCCAGGTGCTAGTGGCTCACATCTGTAAATCCCAGCTACTCAGGAGGCTGATATCTGAAGATCATGGTTCAAAGCCAGCCTGAACAAGAAAGCCCATGAGATTCTTATCTCCAATTAACCACCAAAAAGCCAGAAGTGGAGCTGTGGGTACATAGGGCGCTGAGGACAGCTAGGCCCTGAGTTCAAGCCCCAGGACTGACCTAAATCAATTAGTTAATTAATTTTTTTCAATTAGAGTTCTCTAGAACTGATTCACAGATTATAGAAATTTCTAGTTAAAAAGGGCTTAATGCTCAGAAGAAAATGCTAAAGCTGAAAGTATCACTACATGTATATAGTGCTTTATTTCTCAAAATGCTTTCAATCATTTAGTCCTTCCATAACCACTATGTGCCAGGAATTAGGATTATAAAGCAAGATAACAGCTCTGCTTTCAACTTATTTCCTACGTGGAATGAGACCTGCTAGGAACAATAGTACACTAAAATAATCATTCTATGATAATATATGCTATACAAATACAAAGCAGGCACAGGAGAAGGAACATCTAAGTTTCAGGGAGTAAGGATCAAATATAGTAAGCATTTATTTCAGAAGAGCCAGTCCTTGATTTTAAAGGATGAGATGTAAGCAGCCTGAAATGCACAATGAATGGACAAGACAGAGGCAAAATTATGTGTAAAGAGATATAAAAATAAAAGGCATCAACTATTCTGGAACTCAAAAGCTGACAAGTATTGCTGCAGACTACTGAATTTGGAAATGAAAAAAAAAACCAAATAGTTAAAGAATAAACAGACAAACAGTTGTATCTTGACAGCTGAATGAAGGACTCATTAGAGGAGAGACCAGCTCTAGAGAAGGCAACCAATAAGAAAGTTACTAGAGGAGGGGAAAAGAAAGTACCAATCTAAAAAGCAGTGGATAAAATAGGAGAGGTCATGAAAAGACACAATACAGATGTCAAAGAAATGTTAGCATAGTAAAGAAGCAATCAAAGGCAACTCCTAGTATTCTGGCTAAGGCAACTAGTACCAAGTCAGAAAATTCAAGATCGGAGTAATCATAAGGATGGTGACATCATTTTTAAATACATGTGGGCAATTTGTATGTCTAGATAGGAAGACAGTGATTAAATTAATCTAAAACCAGGAATTAGGTGAGGGCTTCAGATGTAGATAGATACACACATCACTCACTAAGTGGTAGCTGAAGCAATGGGTTGGGATGTAATTGGTAGGAGAATACAGACTGAAATAAAGTTAAGGATCAAAGACTAGGCTGAAGACACTGTACAAGAGAGTAAATAGTGGTCAGAAAAGGGTGCCCTTTTGTGTAGTAGAAAGAACAGTGTTAATAGTTAAGCTGTCTAGCACCTGAACTCCTTTCACTGGGGACAAATTCCAAGACAGAAGAAGGAAGGCCTAATTTTCTTCTACAGAAACCAGAGTAACAGTGTTCCCTCTATCAACTTCCTGGCCTCTGGCTCATAAATATTTAACTCAAGTCCAGCTGATCAGATCTTTCCATCTAAGAGTCTGAATACTGAAGAGATGACTCAAAGGTAAAAAAAAAATGTAATAAAAATTATTCTAGCACTGCAGTAGGTATAGGTAGGTGTTCACTGGAGACCATGTGAGCAGCCAGCAGCAGAGGGTCCAGTAAGCAGTGCTAGTGAGAATCTTCAGCAGGTTGGTTCTGCAATTTGGCCTTTACTATATTTTGGCATATTCAGTTTCTGTTGGTTTTCAGAGCTCTTCCATCTGCCCTTCCTACTAAGGCTTTCACTATTCAATAATTTTCAAATAAATTTATTTTATATTTAAGTTTTATGCAAAAGACCTGGAAAGTACAAAATGAGGAGAGAACACTGAATGGGGTCAAATGGTAAAGAAAGATCTGATAAACTGAGGCCTAAGTGAACCCGTGGATAGTGTGACAAGTAGGTCATGGATGTCCTGGGTGAAACTGCTCACATATGTTATCTCGTGTTATCTCGTTCCATCCCTACACTGTCTTTTGAGGAAGATAAGTCAGTTACCATATCTTTATTTTAAAGATGAAAAACATTGAGGCTAAGGAATGAAAATTCTTGATGTCACATAGTTCTTTTTACCATTCAAAGCTACTAACCTCAAGAACGTTATTTTACAAGTGCTCATTAAAAGAGAGGTTAAGTGACTATAGTAAGTGTGTGTGTGTGTGAGAGAGAGAGAGAGAGAGAGAGAGAGAGAGAGAGAGAGAAAGAGAAAGAGAAAGAGAAAGAGAAAGTGAGTTAGTACTCTGATATTTTTCACTCAAGGCCAGAACTCTTATCACTAGAGTTCCAGCCTTTTGGGAGTTAACTGGAGATTAAAATCTCATAGACTTTCCTGCCCAGGCTGGTTTTGAACCTTGATCCTCAGATCTCAGTCTCTTTGAGTAGTTAGGGTTCAATGTATGAGCCACTGGTGCCCAGAACCTATACTAATTCTTATACCAAATGTCAGCTGACACAGGAAGGACCACATATGTGAATCCAATCGTGATCTTCCACCTTCTTCAATTTTGGTAATATAAACAAGACTCTAACAGAAGCACAAGAATCTTTGTAGACAACCACCTAGAAACATGCCTAATGAGGTTCTTTGTCAACATCCTTTCCTTGGTCGTTGCCTAAGAATACATCATCAGCTAAAAGGGAGTCCGTCCTCCAAGTAGATGAAGGAATCTGCTCTCCCTGGCCATGAGAACCACTGTGGGAATGAGAGGTTGAGAACTTTCAAAAGATGATGATTTCCCAACTTCATTCCTCTGGGATATGTCACAGCCAGGAAGACAGAAATTGGAAAAAGCAGCTTTCACAAGCTGCCAAATCCACGTCCTGGTCCCTGGGGATAATTAACCAATGAGGTTTTGCAGAGCTGATGTAATGTTGGCAGAAGCTAACATTTTATGGTTGAACATGTAGCCTCTTGATATTTAGCTTCAGGGCTAAAAGGATGACATCCTGAAAAGCCCAGAAACTCGTACCCATAACACCACCACTTAGCAATTTGCATTTAAGATCATTTGTAAACTTGAATTGATCCATCTTTTTCATGAACAGTTTACAAGAGCATTTGTTAAACTATAAATTTTCCAAATCTTATTTTATGTAACTCTTGCTAGTGAAAGAAAGTTCTAAGCACTTCCACAGAAAAAGACAACTTAGAATACTTAAAGTAACAAAAAAAAATTAGAGAAAGGGAAGTTTTCCAAGGAGTAAAGTCTGTTTGTGGCACTTTAATCCCACTATGAGCACATCAAGTTGAAGGCTGTGTGACATCTTCATGAAACTGAGACTGCTAAATTAAAGGCTTTGCAGAGTACTACATATCTCACAAAATTTGTCAACCTTACCCTCAGAGGTACTCTGAGATTCAAGAGACAACTATCAGTGGACTCCTTGTCTTAGGAGTCTTGGTTTGAGTGTGAGCTGTTAAGCTTCAAAAAGAACACTTGACATTTTAATAAAAACTTTTCAGACTTTTGACTTTAAAAATGTTACAATAAACAAATCTGGGTGCATCAAAAAGAAAAACTTTAAAGCCTAAATAAGGCAAAATACATAGTGCAAGCAAAAACATCTAGCTCCTTATTTGATATGTGACAACTCCTGGGTCAAGCCTGGGCAGACAAAGATCTAGTGATACGATGCCAACAGTTAGAACTTCACAAAAGTGAGAACCATGTTTCTTAATTTGAACCAGGAAAGTTAAAGATTTTTTTTTTTAGATGACCCTCTAAATCTTAAAAAGGATCTAAAGGAATCACCTTTTAACAAGACAGTTTTTACTTGCTCTTTGATCTGGGGATGTGGACTAAGAATGGAGTGGCTCTCTTCTTCCTAATCTATCCACTATTTCACATTCACTTCATCCATTAATACACATGAATGTAGCATCTACTATTTAACAAGTACCCTAACAGCTGTTTGTTAATAGACAGACAATATATTCATATGCAAATATCTAATAAATGTATCCTTAATATATAAAAGGATAAAACAGTGCATTTATAATTTCATGAGAGAAATGCACAACAAACAAAAATCCTATAAACAAGCATATAATCTCAAAATATGCATGCAATGAAGAAAGAGAATGAGATAGTGTAAAGACAACTGGAGTAGAGGAACATTCTCTGAGACCTGAAGAATAAAATCAGGACAGAATGCTGGCTGACAGTGGCTTATGCCCATAACCTTAGCTATTCAGGAGGCTGAGATTTGAGGTCAGGAAAGTCCATGAGACTCTTATTTCCAATTGCCATCAGAAAACCAAAGTGGTGCTGTGGCTCAAAGTGGAAAGGCACTAGCTTTGAGAGAAAAAGCTCAGGGACAGTGTCCAGACCCTGAGATCAAGCCCTATGACCAACAAAAGAAATCAGGATAAAAAGAAGGAACAAAATAAGGAGGAAGGCTGGAGGCTAGAAAGCACAAGGAAGGAGCAGAAGGTAAAGTCGTAGAGATGGGCATGGTGAGATACAAGCAAACTCACACTTGAGGAGCACAAATACTCGTTCCAACGTAGGTATTACTTAAGTTCTTATTCTCAACCATCTAAACCAGAAGAGGATCTCACATATGTGGGGACAATGTGTTTTCCTACATTCTCAAATATCTCCCCACTACATGTCAATTGTGTGTGTGTGTGTGTGTGTGTGTGTGTGTGTGTGTGTGTGTGTGCCAGTACAAGGGCTTAAACTCAAGGCCTTGGCACCGCCCTTAGCTTTTTTGCTCAACATTGGCCCACTACTAATTGAGCCACAGCTCCAATTCCAGCTTTTTGCTGGTTAACTGTACGTAAAGGTTTCATGGACTTGCCTGCCCAAGCTGGATTTGAACTGCAATTCTCAGATTTCAGCCTCCTGATTACAGGTGGGGCCAATGGCACCCAGTATATGTGCCAAATTCTTTTTTGTTTTTGTTTTGTCAGTCCTAGGGCTTGAACTCAGGGCCTGGGCACTGTCCCTGAGCTTCTTTTGCTCAAGGCTAGCGCTCTACCACTTGAGCCACAGTGCCACTTGCAGCTTTTTCTGTTTATGTGGTATTGAGGAATCGAACCCAGGGCTTCATGTATGCCAGGCAAGCACTCTACCACTAAGCCACATTCCCAGCCCCGCATGTGTCAAATTCTATGAGTACATCAAAAACACTTATTTTTCTTCAAATCTACAGATTTGTCTAAAAGCAGGCCAACTAACTGCCTTTGTTGAGATTCATCACAAATTTAGTAACATTGAATCCACTGAGTAAAAGCCTAGATGCTAATGGAAGACTATTTGCAAACATCTCAGGGGCTGACTGAGCAGATATAAAACTCAGCTGTTAATAAGTTTCTTGAAGTATTTACAGAAGAAAGGAGGGAGCTAGAAATCTTTTTTCCAAACCAGTTTGAGCCAACAGGACCTTCACATAGCACATGTTCACACTCTAAAGATACACAGGTTTAAATTTGATTCCAACCCACAGAAACTATGTGCTACATCGGAAAATATTTCTAATGTACGTTTCTGGCAACATTCTCAAGAAGTTTTGCTTAGTTTCAAACATATGACGCTGACTTTGGCCATGGGTGCAGTCAGAAATCTTAATACATTGTAATTCAAAATAGCATCACTTCTAACCCTTGTGAGCAGGTACAACATTATTTTTTAAAAAAAGTTTCTAGGCACAGGCCAAAGCTTTGTCACATACAGGCTTATTTCTAAGTAGATTCAAAGAAAAAGAGCCCCTCTTATTTACTTACCCTTAATACTTTCACTTTACCTCCAACCTCTTAATGCCCAAATTAGCTTATCAAACTTTGATTTCTTATGAACTGTGACTGTTTATTGTACATGAAATGAAAATAAGAAATAAATACAATAGAATGTTCCTAAACGTAAAACAAAATAGAACAAATATACCCATTTATGGGTTTTGAAAGACAGAGCGATAGAACCATACTAGTTCAAAGGCATGGAGCTCAGATTGCCTGAAATTAACCAATCTAGTTTTACTGTGGTAATTAACTAGATAGAAAAGGAGAATAGAAGTCAGAGTCCCTAAATTAATTTTTCATTTGCCTTATATTAATAAATAATACTATTCTTAAAAGTTAGAATCTTAAAAGTTAGAATTCAAGCTTGCAGTTATAAATCATTTAATTTACTAAGGTTTTTTTTTAACTCTTTTTATTGTTATTATAAAGGTGGTATACAGAGGGGGATTCAATAAGTTTTTTTAAAAATCAACTTTATTAGCCAGACTCTGGTAGCTCACACCTTTAATCCTAGCTACCCGGGAGGCTGAGATATGAAAATCAAGGTTCAAAGCCAGCCCAGGCAGAAAAGTCTATGAAGTTCTTATCTCCAGTTAACTAGCAAAAAGCCAGAAATGGAGCCGTGTCTCATATGGTAAAGTGTTAGCCTCAAGGAAAACAAAAACAAAAAACTCCAGGACAGTGCCCAGGCCTTAAATTCAAGCCCCACCAAGGACCAGCACAAAAAAAAAAAAAATCAACTTTATGGAACTTTAACTTCGCACATTTCATAGTCTAGTGTGTTCTAAAATATGTGTGTATCTTTATAAACACTGGGATGATCGACTTATAAAACATTTTAATCTACTGAACTTCCCATGGGTCTATTTGCTTTTTTTTCCCCTCACAAAATGTGTGGAACCCCTTCCTTCCTTCCATCTTCCCAGCACATGCTACCACGACCAGCTTTTATACAATTTTTTCAAACTGAGTTAAAGTTACATGTCACACAATTCACTTGTTCAAATTACATATATGATAACATAACCATCACCACTATCTAATTCCAGAACATATTCCTTTTTTTAATTAAAAAAATCCTTTAGTTTACAGAAGGATCTCACGCCAACATGTCAATTTATGAGTACCATGCATCTTGATCAGTGTCACTCCTTCCATCAGTCTCTCCCATCTTTCCCAACCCCACTCATCCCCTCAAATTTCCTGGTTCTATTTTCACATATCACATACGCACACACACAATGACATATATATAATGACTCACCCTTCCTCTCTCCATGTCTACTCCCTTCCCCTTGCCTGCTCCCTTGACACTACAAGTTCCAGCTTCTTGGTGTTCATTTTGTTAAACTGTAAGTAGGCAAATCATTCAAACAATTTACAACATTGGGCCGGGTGCTGGTGGCTCACACTTGCAATCCCAACTACTCAGGAGGCTGAGAGCTGTTCAAAGCCAGGCTGGACAGGGAAGTCCATGAGACGCTTATCTCCAGAAATGGAGCTGTGGCTCAAGTAGTAAAGAGCTAGCATTGAGCAAAAGAGCTCAGGGACAGCACCAAAGTCCTGAGTTCAACTCCAGAACCAGCACACAAACATACACATACATACACAGAGACACACAGACATACACACACACACACACACACACACACACACTCACAGTTTTACCATTAGGATCCTCCCTTCTTAGTTGATATGCTTGATACTGGCACAAAAGTAGTCTGAAGACTAATGGAACAGACTAGATGATGCAGAAAAAAATTCCTATAGCCACTTACTATTTGACAAAGAAACCAAAAAGATAGGTTGGAAAAAAACCAGCCTGTTCAACAAGTTGTGTTTGGAAAACTGGATGTCCATATGCAGAAAACTGAAACTGGATCCCTGTCTGTCACCTTGTACTAATAGTAATTCAAAATGAATCAAGGACCTCAAGGTAAGACCTGAAACCTTGAAGCTACTACAGGAAGGAGTAGGAGAAAACATATGGACATAGTCAAAAGCTTTCTGAGTAAAGCACCAGGGGTGCAGCAACTCAAAGAGAATTGACAAATAGGACTTCATCCGATTGACGTTTCTGTGCTGCAAAGGACATAAATACTAAGCTGAAAAGACAGAAAAGTTTCATTACTCCAATGGTAACTGTATTCATCTCTGCCACTAGCCCCCCAACTCAAGGCCCTGGCAATCACTAATCTATTTTCTGCTCTATTGATTTGCATTTCACATAAGTGGAAGCACAATATGTGGCCTTTTGTGTATTTCTTCTTTCATTTGACAAATATTTGAAGGTTCATACATTTTGGAGCAAATATCAGTATTTTGTTTCTTTTTATAGCCAACTAATATTCCTCTGTATGGATATACCACAAATTGTTCATTAACTGATAGACAGCTGGCCGTTTCCACTTTGGGGCTATTAGGAATAATATTGTCATGAACACTGTGTACAAGTTTTTGCATGGACAGATGTTTTGATTTCCTTGGGTATATATCTAAAAGTAGAAATGCTAGGTCATATGGTCTGTGTTTTGACTTTTTGAAAAGCTGCCAAACTGTCTGCATTTCTTAAATAAACTTTTTATTTTTGAGCTAATTATAGGTTCACATAAATAATACCAAGAGATCCCATGTATCCTTTTCCCAGTTTTCCCCAATAACAACATATTGTACAACCATGATACAATATAAAGTCCAAATACTGCCATTGATATATAGTCACAATACTGAACATCTCCAATGCTGCAGATACAGGCCACGGCATCCTTAGCCTCTGACAACTACCAATCTGATCTCTCTATTTCCAATTTTGTCATTTCAAAGCCCCACTTTATACAAATGGAATCATTTAGTATGCAACCTTTTTGGGATTTTTCACTCAGCAAAATTTTCATGAGTGTAACCCAGGGGTTTTATTTTATCAGTCAGCCATTTTTTTTAATTGATGAGTGGTAGTCCAGTCTCCATTTTTAAGAATATCATGTAAGATCACATCCCCAAAATCTGCCATTCAAGAGGGACACTGGAAGCTCACACCTATAATCTTAGCTACTTAGGAGGCTTACATCTTAGGATCGTGGGTCAAAGCCAACCTGGGCAGGAAAGACCATGAGACCCTTACCACCAATTAACCACAAGAAAGCTGGAAGTGGCACTGTGGCTCAAAGTGGGAGAGCTGCAGAGACTTGAGTTTCTTTACTTGGAAAATCAAATTCATGGCCTGCCCTGCAGAGACCTTGTAGCAGTGAAATGACCTGTAAATCTTCCCCTACATCTTAGATGGGGCGGGGTGGCACCAGGCTAGAAGAGGGAGAGCTAACAGAAAGGGTGAATGAGGGTTAGTATGGTCAATATAGTTTATTTGGAAGTGTAAAAAATAGAACAATGGAACCTGCTGAGATTGTTTTAAGAGGGAGTGGGACGGGGAGAGATAAAGCAGTTAATAGGATGCATTGTATACATGTATAGAAATATCACAAGGAAGCCCCTCTAATACAACTAAAGTATGCTAATAAAAATAAAAATTAATAAAAGTAGCTGTTGCAAGAGTATTTTAAGTGGTAAGTACACAGGAATGTCTTGTGAACACTCAGATTGGCCCTAAGGTGAACCTGCAGCTATAGAAGGCCCCTAGATCTCAGGACACACTTTGAGTTGCAAAGCATGGGCAGACGGAGGTCTCAGAATCTATTTGGGTAGCCTAATTCATGTTAACAGCATAGATTTTCAATATCTCACACCACCTAGTATTTCATAATGGCACTGCTCTGAAAAAGATAATCTGGTTCTCAAGAGAATATTCTAAGACAATGGCTGAGAAAATGAAGGTTAATGTAATTAGCATTTTAATACTTTGACATAGTGTTTCTGATCCTATTTACAAGGCAAAGCGAGTATTATAAAATTTGGCTTTCTGACAAACAGCACATGGATTAGTAAGAGGATTTTCACACTTACCCTAAGGTCAAAGAACAAAACGTGTTATGGAAAGGCACTTTCAAATAATTAAAGCATTTTATACTAGTGTCACTATATTCTACCTTAGGAAAGCCAGATTATTCTTGTTTTGTTTTGTTTTTGTTGCCAGTCCTGGGGTGTGAACTCAGGGCCTGAGCACTGTCCCTGGCTTCTTTTTGCTCAAGGCTAGTACTCTACCTCTTGAGCCACAGCTCCACTTCCGGCTTTTTCCTATATATGTGGTGCTGAGGAATTGAACCCAGGGCTTCATGTATACGAGGCGAGCACTTTACCACTAGGCCATATTCCCAGCCCCTGCCAGATTATTCTTATTCATAAAAGACAAAACAGCTGGGCACTTGTGGCTCATGCCTGTAATCCTTGCTACTCAGGAGGCTGAGATCTGAGGATCACAATTCAAAGCCAGCTGAGGCAGGAAAGTCTGTGAGACTCTTATTTCCAATTAACTACCAGAAAACTGCAAGTGGCACTGTAGCTCAAATTGGTAGAGCACTAGCCTTAAGAAGAGCTCAGGAACAGTGCCCAGGCCCAGAGTTCAAGACCCACAACCAACCAAAAGAAGAAGAAGAAAAAAAAAGCGGTGTGCTTTTCATTTATAAGTTAGTGTGCATAGGAAGGACTCGTCACTCTGCCAAGAGCATGGTCTAACACAAACAGCAAAGATAAATTTCAATAAATCTTACAAAACAGAAACAAAAGGCAAAATGTGAAAAGGGCTTTATACCAACTAATCAGAGGAAACAACCCAATGGCATGGATGCCTCCCTATCGTGCACTGTGTGGCCAGGGGACTGCTTGGACTACAGAGGGTCCCAGATCAACAGCTGTAGTTCCTCAGCCAAGACACCTCCTGCCAGAGTTTCTTCTAATTTCATTAATTTCCCCCTTTCTAGGTCTTCTGCACTCACCCTACCACCATCCCATCCCATATGTGCCATTTTTTTTTTTAATGGTACTAGGAAAGTCCCAGATCTCTGGAACCATGCGCTCCACCACAATATTGCCTTTTAGCTTGACAAGTACAGGCAAAGAAAGCTGCAGTTTGGAGGTGATGGCAGAATAACGCTTTTTAGTATTTTTCCTTATTACTATATAAAAAATTCTTTTTAAAAAATGATGCATGTGACAAGGCACCAGTGGCTTATATCTGGAATCCTACTACTCAGGAGGCTGAGACCTGAAGATGACAGTTCAAAGCCAGCCCAGGCAAGAAAGTCTTTGAGACTTATCTCCAACTAACCACCAGAAAATTGAAAGTGGCAGTGCTGTAGCTCAACGTGGTAGAGAGCTAGCCTTGACCAAAAATCTCAAGTACCCAGGCCTCAAGTTCAAGCCCCATGACAAGGGAAAACAAACATATAGCAGTCATAAAAGTGAAGTTCCAAAAAGTATGACTTTATGAATCTCATTTTTATTTAATTTGGCACTGTTTAAGAAACCTAAAGCTATGCCTCATGGTCCTGACAGCTTGCTTCATCCAAATAGTAACTAAAAAAGAGAACGAGACAGGCAGATGAGTTCAAACTTCTTTGATCTGGATTCTAACTCTGAGGGGATCCCAGATAAATCAGTGAGTCAGAGAAAGAGTGGAAGGATAGAAGCCAGAACACTGATGACACGAGTAGTCAGATCACCATCAAGCCATGAGCTCATCCTCCAGGCCAGGAGAGACAAGAGCAAGACGGAGGACAGCAGAGAACGGGGAGCCTGTGGCGTGCGGAACCAGTCTGCTGGGGGCTGGGAGGGGCAAGGCATTTGCTTTTGTCTTTATCTTTTAAGATGTAAGTTAGTCTGACCGGTGACAGAAACTTGCCATGGAAAAAACCCAAGCAGATGCAAAATCTCTGAGGAAAATTATGACTAGCCTCATGTAATACAAGCTCTGATTATTTCTCTGAGTCTACTACAACAAAAAGAACTCTGGCATGGTAGTGAGAAAATGAATTCTCCTTCAATCTTTCTCACTAACTGATTTTGTAACTTCAGAAAATAAATTAACTCAGATGGGTTAATTTTTTCACCGTAATGAACAGGAGCACATGAAAATATCCAAGATATCCTTCAAATTCTGAAATTTATTTTTTGAGTAGAACTCAGGGGGTTTGAACTCAGGGCCTCATACTTGCTAAGTTGATGTTCTCAATCTCTTGAGTCATGCCTCCAGTCTTGCTTTTAACTGGTTAGAAATGGAATCCTCTGTTTGGAGGGGGGGGTTCGGGGGGGGGGGGCGGGACAAGCGGTGCCAGTTCTGGGGCTTGAACTCAGGGCCTGGATGGTGCTGTCCCTATGCTTCTTTTTGTTCAAGGCTAGCGCTCTACCACTCAAGCCACAGAGCCACTTCTGGGTTTTTCTGAATAGTTAATTGGAGATAAATGTCTCACACTGACTTTCCTGCCTGGGTTGGCTTCAAAGAAAGATCCTCTGACCTCAGCCTCCTAAGTAGCTAGGATTACAGGCGTGAGCCACCAGCACCCAGCTTAGAGATGGGAGTCTTACCCACTCTTCTGCCTAGGCTGCCTTCACATCTCAGTCTTCCAGATCACAGCCTCCTGAGTAACCAGGATTACAGGTATGAGACACTATCAACCAGCTCTGAATTTTCTTAAATAGAAAAAGCTACTTTTTAGCCCAAATTAGTATTTGGAGTATCCAGAGATACAAAAGCCAGATAGTGCTGAAGGTTCTGAAGTTTTTCATCAGTATCAGTAGACCTTTGAATACTATGAACCCAAGTAGAAAAGGGAGTTTCTTAAGAGTTAAAGAAAAGGGCAGTTTATCTGCTGACAATATGTCCTTTCTTGATGTGTCATTCTTCCATTAACTCTATTTATATTATCATTCTACTCTTCAACCTACACTATTTTAAAATATGAAGTTCAGGCCTGGGAATATGGCCTGGTGGTAAAGTGCTCGCCTCGTATACATGAAGCCCTGGGTTCGATTCCTCAGCACCACATATATAGAAAAAGCTGGAAGTTGCGCTGTGGCTCAAGTGGTAGAGTGCTAGCCTTGAGCAAAAAGAAGCCAGGGACAGTGTTCAGGCCCTGAGTTCAAGGCCCAGGACTGGCAAAAAAAAAAAAAATATATATATATATACAGTTCAGAGGCAAACTGTAATGATTAAGGAGGTAGAAGATTAAAATGCAATAACTAAGTACACAGATACCAAGAGACAAGAGTTAATGAAATATGGAAATTTTTTTTAATTACCACTCAACATATACTATGGAAAAGGTAACATGTAAGTGTTATAAACATAAAGGATTTAAAAGGAATACAGTTTAAAAACCAAAGCATTTCTGGGGCACAAATTAAGAAGACTTAGAGGATTTCAGTGGGTAACTTGTGCTCTTTTCTGTGTAGGATGGGCGGTAGAATCTATGAATTTGTGTCAAATTTTAAATATCTAACATGTAATGTGATATTATTTTTGCACTTAAGGAATATTCCTATACTAATAATAATTTAACACATTGTTTTGTGAAACAAAAAGTTTTTTCTACCTCCAGTCCTCTTCCTTGAAGGAGCCACTGCGACCAGTTTCTTATGACTCTTCCAGAGATAACCCACACCTAGACAAGTGTGCGAGTGTGAGAATACACTATTACAGGTGTACAAGTAACAAAGGAAAAACAAACTGCCTCCATAACACTGCCTCATCAAGGTCAGATGTGTGTCATGGGACCAAAGCACACCTAGGGAACTGTCTCAATCCTTTCCTCCACAGGTAAAAATCTATGCCACTGCTGTGGAGGTATGAACTGAGGTGATGGCACTGGCTAGCTACAGGTCCAAGGCCTGCCTGGTCACAGCTACACATGCTAATCAAGAGCTAACCCCTAGCAGTCTTCCATGCCAAAAGATAACAGCTAGTGTTGTGCCCCAATATCCCCTTAGTTTTAGCTTCACACACACACACACACACACACACACACACACACACATCTATCACATCCATCTCAAGTCTTTCATTTGTTTTTTTTTGTTTTTGTTTTTGTTTTGCCAGTCCTGGACCTTGGACTCAGGGCCTGAGCACTGTCCCTGGCTTCTTTTTGCTCAAGGCTAGCCCTCTGCCACTTGAGCCACAGCGCCACTTCTGGCCGTTTTCTATATATGTGGTGCTGGGGAATCGAACCCAGGGCTTCGTGTATACTAGGCAAGCTCTCTTACCACTAGGCCATATTCCCAGCCCCCAAGTCTTTCATTTTCTAATCGTGACAATTTAGATAAATTCTCATAGTGATGATAGGGGCTACAATTGTGGCTTGATGAAAACACTGAAATCTGTCTAGAAATATAACTTATCCCAGACCAGATACACTGCACATTCAGAGATGCTAAAGAAATTGCACTTTGAAAGCTATGCTTCCCAAACCACCAGTCTGGGGCAAAGAATTTGCTAAAAATATAGGATGGTAGTTACAAGATCTCTCTCTCTCTCTCTCTCTCTCTCTTTTTCTCTCTCTCTCTCTCTCTCTCTCTCTCTCTGTATGTGTGTGTGTGTGTGTGTGTGTGTGTGTTTCTCTCTCTCCCCCTCCCCTCTGTCTTTCTGTCTCTGTCTCTCTCTCTCATACTGGGGTATAAACTTGGGGCTTTATCCTCTTGCTACGTGGGCACTCTACTGCTGACCCTCCTATTGCTCTTTTTGTGTGTGTGTGTGTGCTTGCTTCCTGCCTTGTACATGCTTGCAATCTGCCTATTTGAGTTTTCCCGCCATAGCTATGATAACAGGTGCATGCCACCACACCTAGCTCTCAGTTAGAAAGGGAATCTAATGAATTTTTGTGCATGAGCTTGATTGGAACCATAATCCTTAAAATATCAGCCTCCCAAGTAGCTAGAATTACAGGCATGAGCCACTGATACTTAGCCCAGAATTCATTCTGTCATGCAAGAACAGATCGCAAAATATTTGGATAAAATCTTGATTTAAAGACTTTATACAACTGGGCACAAATGGCCCATGCCTACAATCCTGAGGATCACAGGCAGGAAAGTCCATGAAACTTTTACCTCCAATTAAACACTGAAAAAAAATCCAGAAGTAGAGCTGTGGCTCAAGTGGTAGAGTGCTAGCCTTAAGCAAAAAAGCTCAAGGACAGCACCCAGGCCCTAAGTTGAAGACCCAGGACCAGCACTAAAGCAAAACAAATGAACAAAAAAGACTTTATACCTATTTATTATTAATAATACATAATTGATAAATGGTAAATAAATAAAATTTGGTGATTCCATTCTTTCAAATTTCATCATTCTTTCAAAAATGTTGAGTGTCTACCAGGTACAAATATTAGGACTTAAGATATAGATAAACATATCACCCTCAAAAAGCCAATAATCTATTTTTTTAAAAAGACATGCAGAAATGATAATTAGTTACTAGACATTATTTATGATGTATGCTTAGAAACCCAATACTTAGAAGACTGAGGGAAGAAGATCATGAGTTTGAGGCCAACCTGGGCTACACAGCAAAGTTCTGTCTCACAAAATCAAAGCCACCAGCTTATATGAGATTTGGATAATTACAGTTTGAATTCAGCCCATGCAGAAAAATTCACAAGACTTCTCTCTACAACTGTGAACTAAGTACGGTAGTGCATGCCCATCATCCTACTTATGATGAGAAGCCTCAGTTAGGTAGATTGTACCAGGGCAGGAAGCAAGAGACCGTACCTTGAAAATAACCAGAGCAAAACAGGGCTGGCTCACTGGCATAGCACCTGCCCAGCAAGTGAGGCTCTGAGTTCAAACTCCATACTGCACTCCTCCCAAAATAAAAATAAAAACAAACCAAAAAGGTAATTAGCATATACTGTGAAGATGATACTACTGCAGGAAAGAGGAAGAAGGGAAGGGTGACTCAACTAAGAGGTTTCCCAGAAGGCAGCAACAAACTGGATCCAAGGCATCAGATAAAGACCACCGATAGTAAAGAGGAGGACATCTTTAAAGATACACTAGTAAGTCTTGCCAAAATCTCCAAGCTCCAAATACCAAGTGAAAGCTATTAATAAGTACATGATGTACCCTGGAACTCTGTTATCACATTCAGTATCTTAAAAGTTTGATTCTGTTTTAAGGAGTTTAGTTTATTTAAATAGGAAACAGTAGTTTTCATGTATAAAGTATATAAGACATAGAAACTCCATTGTTAGAAAATGTGTGGGTCCTAAAAACCATGGCATCTCGGAAGAATCATTAGGTCTTGGTTTACTGGGATTATATTATAGATGCCTTGTCATTTCCTACCATAAATGATTATAGCATGTTATATATGGCTGCCACATTAGTTATGAGCCAATTCAAACCTGTATCACTTCAGAACAAAATGGTAACAATATCACAAAACCAATATATTATTAAATTTCTTGAACATTTAGCAACCACAGATTATGGGCGAGTCAATTTGCTAGTATTCCTTCCTGAACCCAGATTCTCTGCTTTTATGAACATAAACAAAAGAAATATGGCTAAATGTACTGCCTTCTTGATAAACTTTTGGTTCTACCTGTATGCAACACCCTTGTCAACGCCATCCATTCTTGTCTTACATACTATTGTCCTTTGAAAATTTTATGAAGTAGTTGGTCCAACAGATGGGTGACTAGCTCTGCTCAACATATGTTGCAGGAAATACTGCTCTGAGACAAGAAACTATTAAGCACATCCCTTTTTCAAGTTAGAGCCAGGAATACTGAGCACCTTCAGGGAAAATAATCTTTTAACTTAGACTATTAAAACTTATTGGGCTGAGGTATCTATAAGTAACAAGGTGATCAAAGAAGTTAGATTCAAATGCTAAAGTTTATCCCTAAAGATAAAATAAGTGCTTGCCCACACAGAAAGAGAACTGGAATGCAGACAGAAAAAAATATATATCCAAGTAAGTTTAACAGGGAGCTATTTCATCAAAGGCAGATGGGAAACATTCAGATAAGCATGCTATCTTGTTTATTAGAACATAACAGATCTGTGGGAGGAAAATGAAAGACAACTTGAAGCACACAGCATATATGAACAGAAAAACTCATCTAATAAATGATTAATTATGGTCATACTTATAACAAGAAAAGAAAAAAAATAAAAGCATTTCATC
The DNA here is from genome assembly GCF_023159225.1 of Perognathus longimembris pacificus. NCBI lineage: Eukaryota > Metazoa > Chordata > Mammalia > Rodentia > Heteromyidae > Perognathus > Perognathus longimembris. The sequence continues at coordinate 213,902 of NW_025960893.1, read as the reverse complement.
TTCTTCTCTGCCCTTTTCCTGTCCATAAAGGCTTAACCTAACAGCATCTGATCCTGTCTCAACAGATCTATATCTAAGTCTGACAACATACTACCTAAGAGCTCCCCAAGGAGAACAGCGAGACCAAGGCTTCCAGAACCAAGAAGTCTCATTCTCCACTGGTGAGGCCAGTAGATGGGGAAGAAGTCCACAAATACCACTTGTATGAATCTTTCAAGATATGCTCTGAAACAGGAAAACACTACAGATTACATTTTAGTAGGAATCTAAAAATAAAGGGAACATTCTCTATTTTTAGATATCTGACTTAAATGCTTAAAAATGCCAAAAGTAAAAGAAACCAGTAAACGTGTTTTTTAGAACATTTTCACAGATGCGATACGAAAGATGATATTTAAAAGTTATACATGACAGAAAGAACAGCTAAGAAAAAAACATAAAAGATACTTCCACAAAGACATAAAATAGTGTAGATTAATCTACACAGATAAAAGGCCTTCTGTGAATAGAACGTGTGCTGATGTCAACTTTCTTAAAGATAATAAAGTATAAGACAGCAAAAGCAATGTAATAGGCTTTCATTAAAAGCACTGCCACAAATAATAACAAAATAACTTAAAGACAATAGTTTTATTTCCTCATATAGGTCTCCTTACTGAACAGTCTGAAGATCAGTTAGCATCTAATTGGATGCTATGACTTAATAACTATAATTTGTAATTACAGAAAAAATTACAATGAAAACCTGAAAATGCAGTACTTTTACTAGATAATGTTTTATCATTCTTCCATCTCTGTCCAGTCCTCACGCCCATAGGGTCAACCTATTTTAAGAAGCCTGTGGCAAATAAGATTTAGAAGAAATGAGAGGATTTACCTGACTGTACAGCCATCGTTAGCATCTCAGGTTCCAGCAGAGTCATGACAATGTCTCCTCAGAAACAACAGCCCACAAAGACAATGAAAAAAGTCAAAGCCACAGGAAAAAAGATGTCTTCAGAGTCTACGCGGGCAGGCTTTCACAAATCCAGTCTCCTGCCTGCGCTCAAACCAGACAGTGAGAGCTTGCTTCCTTCATGACAGACACCCAGTCACCATGCTTCAGGCAAGTCAAAATGGCCTGAGTTGAGTGACTGCTGACAGGAAACCAAGTGCTCCAGTGAAGACATAAAGTGTGTGGTTAGAGCTGTGTGGACTCCTCCCCTCATCTCTAGGGGGAGGGGAGTTATGTTGGACTTTCAGAAAACAGATCTACTGCTTTCTACTCTCTTTTTAAGATGAAAAGAACAGATTTTGTTCAAAACCACACTATAAGGGACTTGGCTGCTAATGCAGTCTAAGACCACTGATTAAACACAATGAAAGCAACCATCTCACAGAAAAAAAAAAAACAGTGATGGGGAGGTAGAAATAGGATACAGATAGATAGATAGATCTCTGTATTTGTATGTACACAAATAAATAACTGTAAGCTAAGTCAATTTTCTGAAAAAAAATTCGAGCAGCCTTTTAGTCAGTGATATTTATAGATAACAGGCTAAGGAAGCTGAATATTTAACTACAAAAGCTCAACTATTTTTCTCCACCCCCATTCCAATTAAAACATGTTTTTAAAAGTCACCAGAAGCCAGGACTGTTATATGTCCTTCAAATCTGCCAGTCCTCTAAAAGAGCTCCTCATCTGCCCATGTGACACAGGCTATCTACAGAGAGATGGTGTACTGATGTTGACACTCAAAATGCTTTATGTCAGGCTGATGTGTAATATAAGGAGACAATTTCAATGTGTAATAATTTCCCTTTTCAGTTGGGCTCATGTCTGTAATCCTATTTACTCTGGAGGATTATGATTCAAGGCCACTGAGGGCAAAAACTTAGTGAGACCCCATCTCAACTAATAGCTAGGCAAGATAGCACAAACCTGTCATCCCAGCTTTAGAGAAGTGTAAATAGGATCACGGTCCAGGTCTGTGCAGTCATAATGCCAAGACCCTACCCTCAAAAAGAAAGAAAGAAAAAAAAGGAGGTCTGAGGTGTCGCTGAGTGGTAGAGCACTTGCCTAGAAAGCACAAGGCATTGCACTCAACCCTCAGTACTACCACAAGATAAAGTATATAGAAAGCTGGGAATATGGCCTAGTGGCAAGAGTGCTTGCCTCATATACATGAAGCCCTAGGTTCGATTCCCCAGCACCACATATATAGAAAAGGCCAGAAGTGGCGCTGTGGCTCAATTGGCTGAGTGCTAGCCTTGAGCAAAAAGAAGCCAGGAACAGTGCTCAGGCCCTGAGTTCAAGGCCCAGGACTGGCACACACACACAAAAAAAGTATATAGAAAAATAAAGAGAAGGGAATTTCTATTTCCTGATGAAGAAACTTCCATCATTTTTCCACTAGCGCCACCAAGGCTTTCTGAATGGGAATGAGTACCTGTATGTACTTCACAAAAACTTTACCCAGGTGATAGGGGCTCCTAGCTACTCAGGAGGTTGAGATTGGAGGATCACGGTTCAAAGCCAGTCAGACACGAAAGTCTGTGAGACTCATCTCCAATTAACCACCAGAAAACCAGAAATAGCGCTGTGGCTCAAAGTGGTAGAGCACTAGTGCAAGGATGGAACTCAGAGATAGCACCCAGGCCCCGAGTTTAAGCCCCACAACCAACCAAAACAACAACAACAACAAAAACCCCAAATCTTTAAAATCCTTTTTTTTTTTTTTTTTTTGCCAGTTCTGGGGCTTTTGGACTCAGGGCCTGAGCACTGTCCCTGGCTTCTTTTTGCTCAAAGTTAGCACTCTGCCACTTGAGCCACAGTGCCACTTCTGGCCATTTTCTGTATATGTGGTGCTGGGGAATTGAACCCAGGGCTTCATGTATGGAAGGCAAGCACTCCTGCCACTAGGCCACATCCCCAGCCCTTTAAAATCCTTTTAAATTACATATACAGCAAAATTTTTATTCACCCAAAATGAAAAGTTCATTTGTTCTCTTTGCAGTACTTTTTACACATTGATTTTTTTTTTTTTTAGTATTTGGGTGCCTTTTGCATATTTGATGAACTTTTAATGAATAGTTAGAAACTCTGATCTGTTTATCTAGAACTTCTTCAATCTTTCTGGTGAAGTAGCAGTCCACGCCAAAGCCTACAGTTGCAGCCTTGGCCCAGCGAATGCCTTAATTCTTACACAGTCAAACAAATGATGAACAAAGCCACTAGGAGTATCACTGTTGCATTAGTTCCTCATTTGTCCCACAGTTCTTGAAATCCCCCTTTTCTTCCCTGGATCAGAATCAGATAAACTAATATACAAGACAAAGGGTACACAAAATGAACGGGGAGGGGGGAGAGAGAATAGAAATAATTGCAAACAGTACATAATAAAAAACCTCGTTTCCAGTTCTTGGGGTTCTTTTGATATGCTTCATTATAACTGTAACCCCTTTACAACAAATTTAACCTTTACAATAATATTCTAAAAATAAAAAGCATTAGAAGACTTTCATAGAGAACAGACTCAGAAAGAGTAAGGGCAATGCTCACAGAGAAGAAAGGGCAATGCAGATTCAGAGGAGGGGAGATTCTGTGGAAGAGAAAAATCTTCCCTTTCTTGTTCCAAGAACATCATGTTTAAAAGAAGAGCTCTATATAGAACTGTGGAAATGACTCAACAGCAACAGAGCGGCAGCCGGTGTGGGCTGCAGGCTGCTCTGAGAGGCATTCTCCCTGGTCCTTTCTGGCAACCCAGCTCCCCAACTGCCTTAGCCTCAAGAGTCTAGTGAGAGGTTAACAACTCTGGAAGGGCTGAATCACCCCAGTGTCCCTCCATGGGTTGTGCTAAATTCTCTGTTGTGCAAGGGTTTTTCAAACGAACTAAGTTCTCATATTTCTGTATGTAGAGGAAAATAAACAAAATTCCGAGATCCCTGCAAAGAAGATGGCAGGCAGGACCCGGGCACTTGCCTTCTCTCCTTTCTGCTGTGGAGTGCCCAGCCACACAGGAGACAGAGTCATGTGACTGCAGCAATGAAAACACAGCACATTTCAGTGATTTCACTTTTCATACCAACTCCAGACCCATATGCATTTCTGAACAAAGGGAGCTAAAGAAAAGGTCTTTCTAAAACAGAAACCTGCAAAAGTAATTTTTTAGAGGAAATAACAGATCTTTGCCTACTGCTCAGATTTTACATTTACCCTCAAGAATATCAGCAAGAGTCACTGGGAAAAGACTTTAAAATAAGCTTCACAATTTTAAAAGTCTGAACCCTTTTGGTTCAAAATAGTAAAAGCTTTAGTTCTACTAAATTTCTGCCAAATGGTAACATCTCATAAAATGGCACTAAAGTAAACTTTAACAAGGCCTCTATACAAATGAACATGATTTTCAAGCACACAGTACCAAGGAAATGAAGGAAAACCATCTTAAACGTCTGATAAGATAAAATCTTTGCTTCTAATCATAATTCTAATTAGTTCAAATTTAATATGGCTTATAGTCTTCCAATTCATTCTAAGGATTTATGATATTGCAAGACTTCAATATAGTTTTTAAATGTTTAACTACTTTACCACACAATATATGAAATTAGAATAATGAAACCCATTAAAAATTGTTTAAGCCAGGCACTTGTGCCTCACACCTGTAATTCTAGCTACTCAGAAGACATAGATCATGGCTCAAAGTCAGCCCAGGCAAGAAAGTCCATGAGACTCTTATCTCCAATTAACCACCAGAAAACCAGAAATGGCTCAAAGTGGTAGAGCACTGGCTTTGAACCAGAAAGCTCAGGGACAGCACCCAGGCCCCAAGTTCAAGCCCCACAGCCAATCAAAAAACTGTTTAAAAGGAAGGCCAGGCACTGGTGGTTCAGGTCTGTAATCCTAGCTACTCGGGATCCTGAGATCTGAGGATTAACAGTTCCAAGTCCACCCAAGCAATAAGGCCCATAAGACCCTTATCTCCAATAAACTACCCCCCAAAGAGCTGGAAGCAGAGCTGTGTCTCAAGTGGTAGAGCACTAGCCTTTAGGAAAAGAAACTCAAGGATGGGATGGGGTGGGGCAGGAACAACAATCAGCAGGACAGGGTAGCACAGGCCTAAGATCCTAGTACTAGAAGCTGAGGCAGGAGGCTCTTATAGAATGAAACAAAGAAAGAAAAGAAAGGGGAAGGTGTAAGGAAAGGGAAAGAGAGAGAAACGGGGGTAGAACGAGGGGACAGGAGAAAAAGAAAAGAAAATAGAGGCCAGACGCTATGTGTCCATGCCCTTCTCAACCAATACTTGCTGAGCAGCTGCTGTGAGTCTGTTTTGCCAGCAATGTGGGATGCTGAGATCAGAGGATTGTGGTTCTAGGGCAGCCTGGGGGAGAAAGTTTGTAAGACTATCTCAGTGGAAGAAGCTGGGTGTGACAGTGTGCACCTGTCATCCCAGCTACCACATGAAGCATAAAAGAGGTAGACTGGTCCACGCGCAGTCAGGCCAAAGCGAGACCAGATCTCAAAATAACCCATGCAAAAAGTGGTTGGAGATATGGCCCAGAGGTACAGTGCCTGCTTACTGAGTGCAAAGTCTAAATTTAAATCCTAGCACAACCATATGAATAAACAAATGAACAATTAATTAAAAGAAAAAGGAACTAGACAAGTTTTTATACTTGCTGACCCTCCTAAAAGCCTCCCACTTCCTAGGTTTTCCTAAAATCCAAAACGCTACTTTGTTCCTAAGCACCAGTGACTCACGCCTGTAAGCTACCCCGGAGGCTAAGGTTCAAGTCAGCCCAGGCAGGAAAGACCATGAGGCTCATTTCCAGTTAGCCACCAAAATGCCTAAAGTAGAGCTGTGACTCAAGTGGTACAACACCAGCCTTGAACAAAACAGCTCAGGGACAGTGCATACATAGGCCCTACATTCAAGCCCCAACACCAACACATATAAAAAAGAAAAGGAAAAAAAATTCTTACTCTATCTCTCTAAGCTTTCTTCTCAGAATCCTAAATGTCTCTTCTTTCTCTGCCCCTCAGTTAATGTCCACCTAAGTGCTCATCATTATCTAGCTCTGACATTGCATGTAAGTCCCAATTATGTATCCTTACCTGACTGTTTTAACCTCCTATGTCCAAACTTCCAGTGTCATTATCCTGCACTAACCACTTATGACCATTGCTTCTACTTTCCCTGCCTTAGGCAGCAAGGCCCCCAAATAATACATTTACATTCCCCTCCCTTTTGCCCTAAACATCCAATTAGTAGCCAAATGGCAAATTAATTAACAAAATGTAACTAGTTCATAATCTACTTCAATTATTTTTTTGTTCTAACTCCACAAACAATGCTTTATTTCATGTCCTTAAGACTTCTTGCCTGAAACTGAAAAGATTTTTTAAAATTTTACAGAAGAGGGGGCTGGGAATGTGGCTTAATGGTAGAGTGCTTGCCTTGCATACATGAAGCCCTGGGTTCGACTCCTCAGCACCACATAAATAGAAAAAATCCAGAAGTGGTGCTGTGGTTCAAGAGGTAGAGTGCTAGCCTTGAGCAAAAACAGCCAGGGACAGCACTCAGGCCCTGAGTCCCCAAGCCCCAGGACTGGCAAAAGCAAAGCAAAAACAAAAGTTTACAGAAAAGTTCGAACACATACTAAGGAAAGAATGGCATAATAAGCAGATTGTGTTCCAATCACTTATCTTCAAAACTTAATTGTCACATGGCCAAACTTGTTTCACCTGCCCAAACTTGTTTCAACTGCCCACCACATTGTCTACCACCACATACAAAGGGCACCCCATCAACAATGTATCACCTGAAAGCAAATTCTAGACATCATCCAATGTCATCTTTACTCATTTATGCATATCTAAAAGATATAACTATTTTTAACACAACCACAACACAATTTCCATACCTTGAGTTTTTAAAATTCCTTAATATTATTAAATAATCAATGCCCAAATTTTGCGATCACGTTATCTTTTAAGAGTCCATAAGAGATAACCTACTACATTTCACTCATGTGCTTCTCAAGAGTCTCTCTCTCTCTCTCTCTCTCTCTCTCCCCCTCCCTTTTTCCCTCCCTCCCTCCTACCCCCTTTGGTACTGGGCCTGGAGATAGAACTCAGGGCTGAGGCACTGTACTTTAAGCTTTTGTGCTCAAGACTAGTGGTCTACCACTTGAGCCACAAGTCCATTTCTGGTTTTTGCTAGTTAAAGGTGATAAGAGTCTTACGAACTTCCCTGATGGAGCTGGCTTGAAATTATGATCCTCAGATCTCAGCCTCCTGAGTAGTTAGGATTACAGGTGTGAGCCTCCAGCACCAGGCTTAAGTCTCTCTCTCTCTCTCTCTCTCTTACTGCTATTATAAAAGTGATACATAGAGGGGTTACAGTTACACAAGTCAGGTAAAGAGTACATTTCTTTTTGGACAATATCACCCCTTCCCTCACTCTGTCCCAGTTTTTCCCTCCTAACCCCAGCCACAAGTTGTATAGTTCATTTTCCACATAATGGCTAGTGAGTACCACTGCTGCATTTGTTCACTCTTTTGTTCATGCATGTCTGTGCACTCCCTTTGCCCTCCCAGAGACAGATAAATTAACAAACAAGACAAAAAGACAAAAACAGCAACAAAGGAAAAAACCTCTTGTTTCCACTTCCTGGAGTTCATTTCAATAAATATTATTTTGTATGATCCGAAGCATTTGCCTTTGTGTTCCTCTCTTAAGGGTATACTCCTTTGATCTCACTGTGTGTGAATGCCTAGAGTCCTGTGTAATTTATCATGTACCAGTGTATTTTAGACCTAGCTTCCCCATATGAGAGAAAACATGTGCTGCTTGTATCTCTAAGCTTGGTTTACCTCACTTAACATGATTTGTTCTAGTTTCATCCATCTCCCTGCAAATGACATAATGTTATTCTTTCTAATGGCTGTGTAAAATTCCATTATGTATAGGTATCACATTTTTTGGATCCATTCATCTACTGGAGAGTATCTGGGCTGTTTCTGTAACTTGGCCATCGCGAATAGTGCGGCAAAGAACATGGATGTACATCAAGGGTATTTATGGTATGCTGGCTTGAGATATTCTGGGTAGATGCCCAGGAGTGGCATGGCTAGGTCGCAGTTAAGTCTCTTAGTGTATAAGTTTCTCCCCTTCTTTTCTTGTATGCTATTTGTGAAGAAACCAAGTTGTCATTCTACATTTTAGATATTGCTGTTTCCCCACAGTGTCACTTGGTATGCTGTGCATAGCCCAAGTTCCTAGTACACTGGGAGTTAGCTACAGAGGCAAGAACACTCCACAGATGGTGGTGTGTACTAGGCAATGACCTCTTAACTGTGCTGCTTCTCTCCAGCCTTGTCTATGTTAAAGCCATCCTTGTTACCAACCGATTCTTATTCAGATTGCCTTGTTCTGGAACGCTTGCCTGACCCAGCAATCTCCCCACTCCACTGGTACCCTTCACTCTGTGGATATGCAAACTGCAGCTCATCCATGCTCCCTTAGCACTGATAGAATTATGCCCACCTCTATTACTGCTCTCTGGCATGTGGCTTTATTCCTCCCTACTCCTACACCTACAGGGGTTTGATGTGTGACAGCACACATAAGTGTATGCTAAGTGGAATGAAAGCCTCATTTATCACAGAAAAGTCAACATGAGAAAAGTTCATAATAAAAGCAGCTCTACCCACCCACACAGGGAAGGTCCTCTGCTAAAATTTCTATTAGTACATGCATTTAAAGTGCTAACACTTAATTTAAAAAATAATAATAATAATGAAAAGTAAAAAGCCAGATGCTGGAGGCTCACCCTTGTAATCCTAGCAACTCAGGAAGCTGAGATCTGAAGATCATGGTTCAAAGCTAGCCTAGGCAGAAAAATCCATGAGGCTCTTATCTCCAATTAACCACCAGAAAACCATAAGTAGTGCTGTGGTTCAAAGTGTAGAACTAGCCTTGAGCAAAAGAGCTTTTAGCTTTCAGGCCCCAAGTTCATAACCTATGACTAACAAAACAAAAATAAAAAATCTATAACATGAAATACATAGTTAACTTAAATAAGGATGATATGCTACATAATAAAATTATGAATATTAAGTCCCAGTGATAATAAAGACAAAACTTTTTTGAGAGCCCATCTCTTCTATTAAAAAAAAAAAGCTATAACCCCAGAAAGTTGTCAGCCCCACTAGTAGATATATCATTTCTATAAGACAACGTAGTGTAGAAGACTACACAGAAATGCCAAACATCTGTGGGATTTCATTTCTAATCTAGAGCCTTAAAAGTACGTGCATGAGTTTACTGCATTACAGCGCCACAAAAATCTGAAGTAATCATACTGAAACTTCACAGGTTCCAACCAGGAAAGACTTTCCCCAAAATACCTAGCATTAGGTAAAGTGAAAGCACACCAAAGGTAATATAACCCAGCACCTTAGCAAGTCATTACAAGTCCTGGGTAGTTTTTCTATTCTGTAATCACTACCTACTACTGATGATGAACCCAGTCAAGACCTGCAAACCCAGGACAATCACACATTATCATCATTATGGTATTCCCAGGCCTTGGGACGGATGAAAGCTCTATTTTCAGTTCACATTCCAAGGTAAAGTCAACGTCAAAGCCTACAATAGCCAAACTATGAACAGCCATCTCATTCATACCAGATGGCTTCAATATTGTTATGATGCACATTGTCAAAGCCAGTGTGGGTAGAGACAAAGGATGAGTCAGACTGACTCTGTCCCTGCCCCTCTCGACCCCTTCACTTAGGCAGGGTAGAAAAAAATTCTAAACAAACCAAAAATGGAAAATAAAGGGGAGGGGAAGAAAGGCAAAGAAAGGGAGAGAGAGGAGGAACAAAGGAAAGAAAGAAAAGAAACAGAGAGCTAAACAAATTTAAAAGAAGTAGCAATTAATTTTAGTTAAACCTGGATTGCTTCTTATGGGAAAGATGATGTAAGCTAGTGGCGTTTCTTTTTGCTTTGGGCTTTTGGTCTCTGGAGGGGGGCAAAGAGGAGGGTGCAGAAAGGGAGGAAGGAAGGGTGAACAACTGTAATCATGCTATTCAGAATATGCTCTGTGGGAAATGACCTATGTAACTTGTGGGCAGGGACAGGAGGAGTAAAGTAGGGGAAAGCAAAGAAAGGGATGACATTATCCAAACAAGAAATGTACTCATTATCTGACTTATGAAATAGTAATCCCTTTGTACAATACCTTAATAATAAAATTCTATTAAATAAATGTACCTTGCGTTGTCAGCCTCTTTTTAAGCTCCCAACTCCACAGACTTGAACACTCATGAACTATAAAATAACAAAGCCAAAAGGAACCCGATCTTAACTTAATGCAGCCTCTTATCCAGCATACTAAGAGTGCGGAACACATAAGAAACTCTTCCACAAATTCTTGGCAAGTGTTTCCAGCCTATTACTCGCATACCTGTGGAAGAATCTTAAAAATACTGAGCCAAGAAAATGAACTATGAAGTCAAAAGCAATGGAATACCCACAAACATCTAGAGAACTAGTAACCAAAGAAATACAAATTAAAATGAAAACATTTTGCCTCTCACATTAGCATTTTTTAAACAAATAAGACAGGAATACTAATAAGTAACCCAGGCACTCATACAGGACTGACAGAGTACAAACGGCTAGGTGATTTAGGGTACAAATGACCAAGTGTTTCTCAGGAGCCTCAGTTCTTAATAAGATCTACAAAAGACAGTAGTCTAGTGCCTAATGACTCCATTCACATCACTGTCTCCCTTGTTTCCTGTCACTAACACCTTAGGATTCATTTAGTTCTTTTGAACTACTTTTTTGAGCTACTTTTGAGCTACTTTTTTTTCTTCTAATCTTTGTCCCTTCTTCCTGGCCCTTTCTCCACCCAGTCTGCACACATGGTATTCCTTTTGTCTTTTGTTAGGCATACCACTGTTTACGTTACAGACCTCAGCTTAAAGGGAATCATCCCAGAGAGGCCCTTCATGACCAGCCTTTCACTTACACTAGAATCCTCACATCAGATGTTATTTTATCCTAACATCTTATGTTTTTCTTTTGAAAGCAATTACCAACGATTTTAACTGAACTGGCATGTATAACTCTGCTTAATCTTTCTCTTTCATACAAGTGTTAAGTCCATGACAATACAAATGTCATCTCATTCATGACTATCTCTCCAATACTTAGAATACCTTTGAAATTCAACAATCAATGAATAAAACTTTAGTCTTTATTTCCAATTCTTTTAAAAAATGTTTTAAATTATTACATAGGTGATATACAGAGGGGTTACAGTTATATAGGTCAGGTACAGAGGACATTTCTTTTTGGACAATGTCACCTCTTCCTTCACTCTCTCCCAGTTTTTCCCCTCTCACCCCCCACCCACAAGTTATATAGTTCATTCTCAACATAGTGTCCACTGATTTATTTCCATTCCTAAGAAAATAATCCAAAATATAGAAAAAGGCCAGGCACTGACTGGTGTCTCATGCCTGTAATCCTACCTAATCAAGAGGCTGAGATCTGAGGAGTACAGTTCAAAGCCAGCCCAGGCAGGAAATGTCAATGAGACTCTTATCTCCAATTAACCAGCAAAATGCTGGGATTGGAGCTGTGGCTCAAGTGGTAGAGCACAAGCCTTGAAGTAAAAAACTCTCAAGGATAGGGCCCAGGACCTGAAGTCAAGAGGAAAATGGCTGAAAAGTCCAGCCTGGGAAAGATTAGATAAATGATGTCACAGAACAGACTCTTCTGTAGTCTTTCAAAAGGCTACGTGTGGGGGCTGGGAATGGCCTAGTGGCTAGAGTGCTTGCCTCCCATACATGAAGCCCTGGGTTCAATTCCCCAGCACCACATATACAGAAAACGGCCAGAAGTGGCGCTGTGGCTCAAGTGGCAGAGTGCTAGCCTTGAGCAAAAAGAAGCCAGGGACAGTGCTCAGGCCCTGAGTTCAAGCTCCAGGACTGGCAAAAGAAAAAAAAAGAAAAAGAAATCAAAAGGTTACATGTGCCTGGTGTTAAGTGGCTCATGTCTATAATCCTAGCTACTCAGGGGGCCGAGATCTAAGGATCTACAAGATAGCCTCCCAGGAATTCTAATTCAGGAGGTTCTTATCTCCAAATAACCATTAAAAAAAAAAAAAAGCCAGAAGTGGAGGTGTGACTCAAGTAGTAAAGTGCTAGCTTAGCCTTGAGAAAAAACAAACAAACAAAAATCCTCAAGGAATAGCACCCAGGCTCTCCTGAGTTCAAGTTCCAGGACCAGCATACCCAAAGAAAAAGCTACATATAAGTCAGACATGGTGAGGCACATTTGTACTTCCAGCTACTTAAGAGGCGGGGACAGGAGGCTTACAAGTTTAAGACCAGCGCGGGGACAGGAGGCTTACAAGTTTAAGACCAGCACAGGCAAAGTTAGTGAGACCCTATATCAAGAACTAAAAGCAAAGGGCTAGGGTGGCTCAAGAGGTAGAGTGCTTGCCTAGTATGTATAAGGCTCTAAAAGTCCCATCTTCAATATGGGAGGGGTTAGGGGGGAATGCCTATAAAAATAAATTCCCTGTCATATAAAAAATCTTAGGATGGAGCTGAGAATATATGCCTAGTGGTGCCTGCCTCGCATGCATGAAGCCCTGGGTTTGATTCCTCAGCACCACATATATAGAAAAAGCCAGAAGTGGCGCTGTGGCTCAAGAGGTAGAGTGCTAGCCTTGAGAGGAAAAAAAAAAAGAAGAAGAAGAAGCCAAGGACAGTGCTCAGGCCCCGAGTCCAAGTCCCAAGACTATCAAAACAAACAACAACAAAAAAACCCACAAGGGGGCTGGAGATATGGTCTAGTGGCAAGAGAGCTTGCCTCCTATACATGAGGCCCTGGGTTCGATTCCCCAGCACCACATATACAGAAAACGGCCAGAAGTGGCGCTGTGGCTCAAGTGGCAGAGTGCTAGCCTTGAGCAAAAGGAAGCCAGGGACAGTGCTCAGGCCCTGAGTCCAAGGCCCAGGACTGGCCAAAAAAAAAAACCCACAAAAAACAACTTAACCTATAATGTTAACTCAAAGAAGCAGGACACCCAATTGGATCTGTAGTGTTAGGCTGGAAGAACATTGAGGGAGATAACTCATACTGACAGCATGCTAGCTGTTTTTCTCTAGGAAAATCTATGGGGAGTTGAGGTGCTTGTTGTTGAAGGTTTTGTGCTTTTAAAACAGGCATTCTAATCTGGTATCTGTATTCCAGAAGCTCCTAACATTTGATGAGTAACAATGGAAAACCAATTTATCTTTAAATACTGGAATGAAGTGGGTTAGAAAATTATGTAAACCACATTACAAACAGAATCCTTTATGAATTGACCTTCTTAAGATTTAGCCATTCTGAAGTAAGAACTAATCCATTCCTTGACACTTCCTGAAGAACACAATTAAAACTCTTTTGTTTCCTTAAGAAAATATTTGAATCCAAAACTGCCCACACAAGATTTTTATTTCTCCCAACAATTAATTAGTACCTCCTGGGCAACACTATGGTATGAAAGAACAAAGTGAATCCCTTAAGAAAAAAAAAAGGGCACACTATCTGTCCTTTTCCCCATCCAATGAGGATTCTTAAATCATACACAGGAGAAAACCACCATCAAAGGGGAACAAAGAGGTCCTTTCCACTCGCATTCTCTCTTACTTATAGCTCAACCATGCCACCCAGAACCCTAGAAAGTAAGACACAAACTGTATCATCATCACTTTCTGAAAAATTATTTGAGATTAACATCAGCTAGAAAAGGAAACTTTTTAATTTTCTAACAGTTTGTAATGTATCAATATTCAACGATTATTTGCTGAATTAATTAACTGGTGGAAAGAATGGGGCAGGGGCAGCAAAGAAGTAGGAAGACAAATTAAAAAGCAATTACAGGAAGACAAGTAGAAAATACTGAGCTTATAATAATCACCTAAGGGGCTGGGGATATAGCCTAGTGGCAAGAGCGCTTGCCTCGTATACATGAAGCCCTGGGTTCGATTCCCCAGCACCTCATATACAGAAAATGTCCAGAAGTGGCGCTGTGGCTCAAGTGGCAGAGTGCTAGCCTTGAGTAAAAAAGAAGCCAGGGACAGTGCTCAGGCCCTGAGTCCAAGCCCAGGACTGGCAAAAAAAAATAATAATAAATAATAATAATAATCACCTAAACCTCAGGTAGGCAATGGTGGCTCACATCTCAGCTATTGAGGAGATATAGCTTGTAAAGATCACAGTTCTAGGCCAGCCTGGGCAGAAAGTTGAAAAGACTTTATCTCAACCAATAGCAGGGTATAGTAATATAGTAGTCTAGAAGCAAACCAGCCTCATGAGAGGTTAAAATTAAGATAGGATGGGGGTTCCATGACAGTCTGAGAAAAAAAAAAACTCTAGGGGAAAGAAAAGGAAAACCGTATCTCAAAAGAAACAGACCAAAGAGAGTTAAAGACATATTTTAAGCAATAAAGCACTGGCCTATCAAGTTGAAAACCAAGTTCAAACCCTACACTGTGAGGGAGGGAGGGAGAAAGAGATACAGAAAAAGAGGCAGAGACAGAGACAGAGAAATCAAGAATTAAGTTTATGAAAAAACTTGCAAGAAATATGAAAAAAGTAACAATCTATAACATTATAAACCAGAAGATCCTGATTCGGATCAGGCAATGCAATGATTGCATATGGACTCACCATTCTTCCGCTCACTAAGTGGAGGCAAATTGGGATTCCTGCCAGGGTGGAGGCCCAGGGTCAGCTCGGGCTGCAGGGAGAGCTCCTGCAGTTCATTGGCCACAGCTTCACTCTGGGGGCTGGGGGCTGCAGACAGGGATACGAGCACCGGTTCATCATCATTTTCGCCAGCCCCTCCTCCGTCCAGGCCATTCACAGCAATGACGGAAGGGGGCAGGCACACCACACTGGAGAAATCCACCTTGGCTTTCGTGATGGCAACCTGGATATGGAGAAACAGAAGGTTAAGATGGGACCTTAAGAAACTAGACCACTGAGCACATAAAAACTGTTATAAATCATATAATTATTATAAAAAGTTATTCTTGGGCTGGGAATATGGCCTAGTGGCAAGAGTGCTTGTCTTGTATACATGAAGCCCTGGGTTCGATTCCCCAGCACCACATATATAGAAAACGGCCAGAAGTGGCGCTGTGGCTCAAGAGGTAGAGTGCTAACCTTGAGCAAAAAGAAGCCAAGGAAAGTGCTCAGGCCCTGAGTCCAAGGCCCAGGATTGGCAAAAAAAAAAAAAAAAAAGTTATTCTTTAAAACTTTCTTCTTGAGAAAGTGTCCCATTACAGAGTCCAGGTTAGCCTCAAATGCACCACGGATTACAGAGAGGTGCTACTGCCCCAGCTTAAGATGTTTCTGTAAAGTGACCTAGCACATCCCTAAAGGTAGGAGATTCTAAGTCTGACTCTCCTCAGCTAGCTCACTCAGAAAGGCTAATACGCTTGAAATAAAGCAGCATACACAATGATGAATAAAAAGGAAATGCTGGCCAAGGAGAAACAGTATTTCCTAGTTAGACTTAGGTATTAAAGTATTGTGTTATATCATCATAATCTGAAGGAGGAAATTTCAGAAAACAATTCCTAACTCATTAGATTTCATAAAGGATACCAACACAGCAATCTCTTTAATGATGGATATTATCCTAAATGGTTTTTTTTAATTAAAACTTTATTGGCAAGGTGATGTACAGAGGGGGTACAGTTACATAATAAGGTAGTGAGTACATTTTTTGTCATATTTGTTACACTGTCCCTCATTTTTCTTTCCCTTCCCTAGTTCAGGTAAGCACATATACAATATCCAGTGTACCAAAATCACATACAGTAACTATATGGGGTATGCCAAAGGAATATCCTAAATATTTTAACCTACATAAATATTCACAGTACCCAGAATTTGGGTATTAAAAACATGTGTCCATAACAAAGATCTTTAAAAATGAAAAAGAGCACAGAAAAATGACATCTTTGTCACACAGCAAGGTGGTACATGCCTATAGTCTTGTGTTCAGGAGACTGAGATAGAAGAATCACTTCAGTCCAGGAGTTAAAATCAGCCTGAAGAACACAGTAAGACTCTTTTCCAAAAACCTAAATAAAAATGACAAGATGGTGACATGGTTTAGGTGGTAGAGCGCTAACCAAAGAACAAAAAGCATCAGATACTGAGTTTGAGTCCCAATCTCAGAGAATGCATAAACACATACACACAAACGCAAGCCATTTAATGTGAAAATGGTTATGTGATAAAGATTATATGTATTTGTCAGGCACCAGTGGCTCATCCTTGTAATCCTAGCTACTCAGGAGGCTGAGATCTGAGAATTTTGGTTCAAAGCCAGCCCCGGCAAGAAAATCCATGAGACTCTTACCTCTAATAAACTACAAAAAAAAAAAAAAAAGACCTGAAGTAGAGTTATAGCTCAAATGTTAGAGTGTTAGCCTTGAGCCAAAGAAGCTCAGGGGCAGCACTCAGTTCAAACCTAAGACCAGCAGGGAGGAAAAGAATACATGTATTTGCTGAACCTTCTGCAGCTTTTAGTATAACTTTATAAAGAATATCAAATGCATGAATGTTTATTCTACAGTTCACTTAAGAAAAACACAATATAAAAAGGCATATTCATATATTAAAACATTACACCATGTTTTTATCATCATTTAAACAATGTCTCTGGGCATGCTAGGAAAACAACTGTTACACAGAATTTATCTTGGCTCGAAATTCTTGCCCCAGACTCTGAAAGAGCATGTCTGTTTCTTTGCTTCCTTTAACAGCAGCCTTTGCAGACTAGAAAGATTTCAATTTTATGATATTTGACTCCCTTGAAATCTAACCGCCTTATGGCAACAATCCTCAATACCCTCCCCCCACCACACACACACACTGTGGGGAGGGAGAAAAGGAGAGAGGAAGGAAGGAAGGAATGTCTTGGAATGCATTTTGTTTATCCGAAACCAAAATCTCTTCAGTGAATCCTAAAGGAGTAGCCGGATGATGGTATCAAAACTTAAGTCCTAGCACTTAGGAAACTGGCTTCACACAGTGATATGTTTTCGGTAAACAGATTTCAAATCCTAATGGCTTGTAAGAGTTCATATTAGGGGCTGGGTTGTATCTCAGTGGGAGAATGAACACTTTGCAGTTCAACCCTAGCACCTTAAACAAGTAACAGAAAAAATCTGCTATAGAATTTGAACCTTGAGAAATTCAATGATAGCAACAGCAGTACACACAATTCTGCTGGCTTTGAAAGTAATATTTGCACTTAACATTCAATGTAAGTTTGTTAATTGAACAAAGAAGAAGAAATGAAATATTTCTGCTGGGTGGGTCATGTCTACAATACCACTCAGAAGGATAGGATCCAGAGGCTCGAGGTTTGAAGCCATCCTAGGCAGAAAGTCCGCAAAACTCCGTTTCCAAAAACCAACAAACAAGAGGAACATGCTACTGAAGAACTACAGCTAACATGTTGGGCTAGAATCATAGTTTCATACATATAAAAGTTCTTGCCAGGGGCTGGGGATATGGCCTAGTGGCAAGAACGCTTACCTCATATACTTGAAGCCCTGGGTTCGATTCCCCAGCACCACATATACAGAAAACGGCCAGAAGGGGCGCTGTGACTCAAGTGGCAGAGTGCTAGCCTTGAGCAAAAAGAAGCCAGGGACAGTGCTCAGGCCCTGAGTCCAAGGCCCAGGACTGGCAATAAATAAATAAATAAAAATTTTTTAAAAAAAGTTCTTGCCAGCTGGAAATATGGGCTAGTAGCACAAGTGCTTGCCTCGTATACATGAAGCCCTGGGTTTGATTCCCCAGCACCACATATATACAAAAGGCCATGGAGCTGTGGCTCAAGAGACAGAGTGCTAGCCTTGAGCCAAAAGAAGCCAGGGACAGTGCTCAGCTCCAGTACTGGCAAAAAAAAAAGTTCTTGCCAGGCACTGGTGGCTCACACCTATAATCCCAGCCACTCCAGAGGCTGAGATTTGAGGATTGTGGTTTGAAAAGCCAATTGGAACAATTCAACCTATGAAATTCTGGAAGTGGAGCTGTGGCTCAAGTGGTAGAGCACTAACCTTGAGCAAAAGAAGTTCAGGGACTGCACCCTGGCCCTGGGTTTAAGCCCACAGACTGGCACAAAAAGGTTTTAAAGTTTTTAACTGACAGCAAAGCCCCAATACTTCAGCCTTAACTGGTATTTATAATATTATAACTTGGTATGCTACTAAGTAAAACTTTATGCTGCTTAACAAGGAAGAAGAGTTGAACAAAATTTTCTTTTGTTCGCCAATTTTATTTTATGATTTATGATTAAGCCAGACATGAGTGGCTCACACCTGTAATCCTGGCTACTCAGGAGAGTGAGCTCTGAGGATCACGGTTCGAAGCCAGCCCAGGCAGAGGGGTCCATGAGACTTTTATCTCCCAGACCACTAGAAAACCAAAAGTGGAGCTGTGGCTCAAAGTAGTAGAGTGCTAGCCTTGAGCAAAAGAGCTCAGGGACAGTGCCCAGGCCCAGAGTTCAAACCCCACAACAGTAAGGAAGGAAGGGAGGGAGGGAGGGAGGGAGGGAGGGAGGGAGGGAAAGCTTTGCCAATTTAAGTGAAAAAACTAAAATACAGCTCAGCACTATGTAAATCTTTACATGATTACAAAAGAGACTAACATTAAATGATGTCTGTGAATACCTTATTTTCAAATGTTACTTTTGCATTAAAAATGTCCTGGAGCCTGGAAACATGGGTCAAGTAATAGAGCACCTGCCTAGCAAGTACAAAGCCCTGAATTTAAGCCACAGGACTGCCAAGTTACCAGGATTATCTATCAAATGATCGACCAGTCTCTGTAACACCTACAAATAGTGTTTAAATAAGTATAGAGGTTTACAAGATAAGAAAATTCTAGAGATCTGATGTACTTAATACCACTGAACACTTAAATAGGTTAATATAAAATTGTATGTTTGGGCTGGGGATATGGCCTAGTGGCAAGAGAGCTTGCCTCGTATACATGAGGCCCTGGGTTCAATTCCCCAGCACCACATATACAGAAAACGGCCAGAAGTGGCGCTGTGGCTTAAGTGGCAGAGTGCTAGCCTTGAGCAAAAGGAAGCCAGGGACAGTGCTCAGGCCCTGAGTTCAAGGCCCAGGACTGGCCAAAAATAAATAAATAAAATAAAATTGTATGTTTTAGCATAACAACAATTTTCAAAGCCTAACAAAAATCTCCACTTTAAAAAAAAAATGGAGCCCAATGTAAATGCTAGCTAGCTACTGTCTTCTCAACTACAATAGGAAGCTGAGAAGGAAGAGAGACTTTATCATAAAAATAACTGGCCCAGGGGCTGGGGATATGGCCTAGTGGCAAGAGTGCTTGCCTTGTATACATGAGGCCCTGGGTTCAATTCCCCAGCACCACATATACAGAAAATGGCCAGAAGTGGCGCTGTGGCTCAAGTGGCAGAGTGCTAGCCTTGAGCAAAAAGAAGCCAGGGATAGTGCTCAGGCCCTGAGTCCAAGCCCCAGGACTGGCCAATAAATAAATAAACAAATGAATGAATAAATAAATAAATAAATGAACAAATAAATAAATAAATAAATAACTGGCCCAATAAATAAATGAAGACATGGCTCACTGGTAGCCAGCCTTCCTAGCTAGTGTGAGGCCCCGAGTTCAAACTCCAGTACTGCCAAGAAAAAGATTCTTCCAAAGGACAAAGGTAAGAGTCAGTGAAACATAAAGCAAGATTTGTTAACCTTGACTTGAGCAAAAGACTAGAAATCAAGAATAAGCAGTGACAAATGAGAGAATACTTTAGCATAAAATCTTAGATGAATTTAATTCTCTAACATACTACACATTTTTTTTTTTTTTTTTTGCCAGTCCTGGGCCTTGGACTCAGGGCCTGAGCACTGTCCCTGGCTTCTTCCCGCTCAAGGCTAGCACTCTGCCACTTGAGCCACAGCGCCGCTTCTGGCCGTTTTCTGTATATGTGGTGCTGGGGAATCGAACTTAGGGCCTCGTGTATCCGAGGCAGGCACTCTTGCCACTAGGCTATATCCCCAGCCCCATACTACACATTTTGAAATAGCTCATAAGAGAACATTCAACAAACTATGACAATGTAAATAAAAGATTTAAAAAAATGCTTAGGGAAAACCTAAAGGAGTAAGTCTTTCTACCAGTTCCTAAATATTCCTAGATTTTTATTTACTGTAAAACTTACATCATGTGTTTTACATTAGTGTTGTATGTTATAATTCTACTAAAACCAAGAGCAAACATTGTTTTTCCACCAAAGATCATTAACTTCAATTTCTAAGCTGCTGATTCACATACAATCAGTAGAAGCCAGAACAAAAACAGCATGGGGGCCGGGTCATCTCCCACAACCCATCTGCTCTCTCTCTTGCTAGCCTGACTCTGCTTCATCTTTCCTCCTCCCCACCCTATTTCAGGCTGCAGGCCTTCTGCCCATGCAGAGCAACATAGGCAACTGGAAGCAACAGCACAAAATGTATTGGAAAACAGAAGGGTTCGGAAGCACCGATGATAACTCTGAAATATAAGTATGACATTTATTATGCCCCATAACAAAGTTAATTTTATACAACTAAATGGTATGGTTCTTCTAAAGCGAGAATGAGGGTCTTCTGATTATAAATTTTTCCATATAACAATTATTTTAATCTAAGAATTTTTTAACGTTTCTTTTTACTTATTTTCAACAAAATGGATCTTTGAAAAATCTTTAAAATTCTTAGGAGCTAAGCAAAGGTTTGTGTATGTATATACCTACATACAGAAAATATAACATGCAAATCAGGTAAACAAGTATTCCCTGAGAGCTTATCACATATGCACTAGGGCTTGCCCAAGGCCCCATAGTAGAAGATGAGAAAAAAAGGATGACTTAACTAACTGAAGGCCCTTATCTCTGTCATTACCACCCCTAACATCTTCAGGTTACTTAAAAACGTCTCAGAACTTGTCCAGATGGCAAAGAAAATGTCTTCTTGCTCCCTCTTCATCTTGGAAATCAGCTATAAACAATAAGTATAAGAAACAGTATGAACCAGGTGTCAGTGGCTCATGCCTATAATCTTAGTTACTCAGGAGGCTGAGAGCTGAGGACTGCAGTTCAAAGTCGCCTGGGCAGAAAAGTCCGTGAAACCCCTATCTCTAATTAACCACTCAAAAAACCAAAAGTAGAGTTGTGATTCAAAGTGGTGGAGTGCTAGCCTTGCGCAAAAGACATCAGGGGCAGTGCTTAGACTCTAAGCTTCACCACCACCACCAACACTACCAACAACAACAACAACAACAAAAATAGTATGTACTCTCCTTCAAAACAATGGAGAAAGAACATGGAACAGTGGTGTGGCAGACAAAACATGGCTGCAAATTTTGCCACTTTTTCCTGCCATTTATAGGGAAAATCTACTTAACCTTCCCTTGATTGTGTGCTGGCTTCTGTCTTGACCAACAGAGTACAATGAAAGTGATATTATACTAGTTACTAGCTTAGGTTTTAAGAAGTTTGGAAGGTCAGGTACATGCCTGTAATTCTAGAACTTGAGTGGTAGAAGCAGGAAGATCAAGATTTTGAGATCAGTCCTGGGTATACAGTGAGATCTATAAATGAATGAATAAATGAATGAATGAACGGTCTCTTCCACTCTGGAATTTCAGTGCTCTGTGTTCTCATGTTGAGAATCTAACCTCCCTGCAAGAGGTTAAGACTCCAAGAGGAAGGAAGGGGATACAATAAGACAAGACTTCCAGACATCACACACATGGGAAAAACATCAGGGACACTCCAGACAAATCCAGTCACATGCTGGATGACACCAAGTGATCCCAGATAACATTATGTGGACCTAAGTTAACATGTTTAGGTCAGAAGAATTCCTAAACTAAACCCTGACAAAATTCCTCACCCACAAAACCATAAGCTATAATAAAAGTCATTAGACTTCCTAACACAATCTTACAAGTTAAATGGAAGTGAAATAATTCTAATTCTTCAAATTCTAAAGAGAAATTCTAAAAGAAGAATATTTTCAAACTGTAATTGTTTACTCAGCCTAACAACTATCAATCAAATACAAGAGCATTCCAAGAAATTAAAAAAGAATGTTACCTTCTAAGTAAACTTGATATAAGTTACCAAAACTAGGGAATTTACAAAGAAAGAAAAAGACATGGGATCCAAGTAGGAATTCCAACCCAGGAGAGACAGAAACACAATTCCCTGGATCAAAGTGAAGACAAATATCAGGGCAACCACAGAAGAGCAGGCCATGAAAAGACACGAGTCCAGATTAGAGCAGGGGGAAAACAAGCTTTCAGAGGAGAATCTCCAGGGCGCTATGGTTTCAATGTGCTCCCCACCCTCAATCATGTGTTACAAACTTAATTCCTAAAGTCACAGGTTAATAGCTTTGGGGGAAATTAGAACTAAGTGAGAAGATGAGGATGGGGCTCCCATGATCATATTAGTGATTTCATCAGAGAAGAAGAGACCCTAGCTAGCACACTTGCTGTCTCACATGTGATACCCTCTGCCATGAATATGCTGCAATAAGAAGGTCCTCACCAAATGCTAGTGCCACACTCTTGGGACTTAGTTTCCAGACCGTGAGCTAAAAAAACTTCTATTATTTATAGAAAAAAAAAACCATAGTTTTAACCCTGTAGTAAACTGTATTTGATAAACAAGGATGTAGCTCAGTTATATGGCATATGCTTGGGTTCAAACCCCAGCACCACTAGATGTGCATGTGTGCATACACATTTGCATGTATGCATGCATGCACACATAGTACGTACATGGAAACATATAGTATTTGAGACTCTTAAAAGAATATAAAAGGACTGAAGGAGTAGCTCAAGTGGAAGAGTACTTGCCCAGAAAGTACAAGGCCTTGAGTTCAAATCTCAGTATCACCAAAAAAAAAAAATATATATATATATATATACAATATATATATACAAAAAGAATTAATGACACTTTTGAAGAAGATTAAGGAAAAACTACAAAGGATATTTAGAAATATACAGAACAATGGACCTAAAGAAAATTAAATGACAGCCTCAGAGTAGTAAAATTGAAGGACGTAGAGGCAGATGCACACACCCACCACACACACACCTGTACTCTCCAGGCTTCCAGGTCCTCCTGACGAGTCTACAGCGAATCCATCTTTCAAGCCTTTCTTTTCTCCCACCAAAATGGATAACAGGAACTATATAAAACCAACTTTTCAATTATAACAGCATAAAGCCCTTCATTCCTGCTTCATTTATCACCACTCACTCCATTTTATGCAGCGTATATACTTGTAATGCTACTCTATACTGGAGAATCCCTGTATCAGCTCTTCTTCCCTACCTTCCCTTCTCCTCCCTGTTACACAACACCTCCCAACACGCTATGCTTCCACAAATCCTAGGCTTGCCATCAGGGTTTACCTTTACTACTACAATAGACTGAGGGAAGGCACTCTGTTTATTATCTTTGTGTCTCAAGTGCATAGATACAGGCCTTGAAACAGAATAGAGACTTAATAAATACTTAATTTACTGATTATATTAACCTCACAGCGACCACATCTTTTAGGCAACAAAAGTCTGTAGGGATACAGAAAAAAAAGAAAAGGAGGGAAAGGGAGGAGGGGCAGGAAGAGGAGGAGGACTATCAGATATACACAGAAAAACAGAAGATCAAAAAAGGTTTCCTAGGAGAGGCAATAACATTTGACAACTGCCTATAGTCCCATGTAGTCAAAAGGCTGAGGTAGAGGACCACTGGAGTTTTGAGACCAGCTTGGTACCACATAAAGACCTCATCTCCAATAAACAAAACAGAACTGGCAGGATTGACATACTTTTCATTCATTTTTCAATAAGCTCTGCATATCTACTATATGGCTGGTAGTATTCTGGGTGCTAGAGTTTATAGTGAATAAAATTCTTGCCCTCAAGGAGTTTGTACTCTTCCAGAAGATATGACTGCATCAACAAATATGGACAGAAGAACACGCAGGGTATATTCTAAAAGGACATTCCAGTCTGGTAGCTCATATGGCTCAAGTACAAAAGTTATGCAAGATATATCTGGAACACAAAGTTGAGTCTAGCTCTACTGTGGCAAGAAAGTATATAGTGGAAATAGGAAAAGTGGGGTGAGGGGAAATCTACCTCATTAGGCAAAGTAAAGAACTATACTAAGATCATGAACTTGGGAAGTTAACATAGAAAGAAGGGAAAGGTCACATCACGTACCTGGAACAGAACTGTTATGTTGTGTTGAATTCATGTTAAATGAATCAAAGAAGTTTTTGTTTTTGTTTCTTTGCCAGTCCTGGGCCTTGAACTCAGGGCCTGAGCACTGTCCCTGGCTTCTCTTTGCTCAAGGCTAGCACTCTGCCACTTGAGCCACAGCGCCACTTCTGGACATTTTCTATATATGTGGTGCTGGGGAATCGAACCCAGGGCTACATGTATACGAGTCAAGCACTCTTGCCACTAGGCTATATTCCCAGCCCTCAAAGAAGATTTTTATGTTTGTGTTTAGTTGTGGGAGATGGAAACTGTCAAGGTGACACCAATAGCCAGGTGTGGTCGTATTCACATCTACAATCGCAGGAGAATCATGAGTTTCAGGACAGCCTGGGCTTTCTCAAAAAACAGGATGAAGGGAGGGAAGAGAGAGAAGGGGAGGGGAGGGAAGAGAGAAATGACTCAAGGATTTTAAGCAAGAGTTACTGTAAAAATTGTATCCTGGGGGCTGGGAATATGGCCTAGTGGCAAGAGTGCTTGCCTCACATACATGAAGCCCTGGGTTCGAGTCCTCAGCACCACATATATAGAAAATGGCCAGAAGTGATGCTGTGGCTCAAGTGGTAGAGTGCTAACCTTGAGCAAAAAGAAGCCAGGGACAGTGCTCATGCCCTGAGTTCAAGGCCCAGGACTGGTCAAATAATAATAATAATAACTTAAAAATGGTATTCTGTTAAAAGAAAAAGAGGAAGAAGAATTTTATCTGAGTGTTAAGTTTCATTTTGCATGTTGGGCTGAGGAGTCAAGATGGAATAGAAATGTCATTTAAGTTTCCTTTAAGCACAGAGAAGGAAAACATGGGAATGAAAGTAAAATGAGGCTGGGAATATGGCCTAGTGGTAGAATGCTTGCCTAGCATACATGAAGCCCTGGGTTCGATTCTTCAGCACTACATATGCAGAAAAGGCTGGAAGTTGCACTGTAGCTCAAGTGGTAGAGTGCTAGCCTTGAGCAAAAAGCAGCCAGGAACAGTGCTCAGGCCCTGAGTTCAAGCCCCAGGACTGGCCAAAAATAAAAGTAAAATGTGAGAAATTATAAGGAATACAAAAAAAGAATAAAAAAAATAATAGGAACACTAGGGAAACAAGGTACAGGTATAAGCAAAACCACTGCCAAACTTGACTCAGGTGCGAACTCAGAAAGTACTAGTTCACCACATTGTCTATTAGTAGTCTAGCTCTACTTTGGACTGTAGGCAAGCCCTCTGACTCCTAAAATTATCCTATACAGCTGAGTATCTAATTACAAATCAGCACTTTCTACTCACACTATTTCAGAAGCTTAATAAATCTGTCACTCTATAATGCTGAGGGGCAACCAGCTGTCCCCAAACTTAAAGATACAAGTAAGCTGGAGAGCTTCTATAAAGGAGCATGAACTCATCAGCTGGAAGCAGCAGAAATAAAAACAAGACATACAATGTGGAGCGTGAGACCGACTGGAATACACTATAAACATGTATAGAAAACTAACAATCAACACCCCTTCCCCATATAAGAAGTGTAAGCTAATTTTTTTTAAAAGAAATAAAATGTGTACTTTATCCCTGTCCTCAACTCTTTTCTATTAAACTCTTCCCTGCATGGTTCCCAACACATCACTGCCAGATATCCTAAAGGCACCATCTTCTCTGAGCAATCCAGACTACCCTTCACTCTTAGAGTGGTCTCATGCATGCAATCCCAGCTATATGGGTAGAGACTGGAAGGTCAGAGGTTTGAAACCAGCCTAGGTGAAAAGTTAGCAAGACCTCATCTCAACAGAAGGCTGGGCATGGTGATGGATGCCAATCATCCCAGTTATGCAGAAGGCCTAAGTAGGATTGAGGTCCAGGCCAGCCTGGGAAAAAGCACAAGGCTCTACCTGAAAAAAGACTTAGAAGTAAAAGCTGGCTGGAGGTACGGGGCAAATGATGCAATGCCAGCCTAACAAGTGGGAAGCTCTGAATTCAAACACTAATGCTGTGAAAAATAAGGGAGAGGGAGAAGGAAAGGAAAGAGGGTGAAGAGGAAAAGGAGAGGGGGCAAGGGAGGGAAGGAGGAGAGGAGGATAAGGGGAAGGAATAGAGAAGAGAGAAGAGAGGGAGAGGGAGACCTTCTGCATAGACCTAAATTCACTCGACAAAGAGATCAGGCACTATTTTAAGCATTGAGAGTTCAATATGCAGAAAACGTCTCTGCCTTTATGGAACCTGCATTATATTAAGGGAAACATAAAAATAAAAGTAAACACACAGTAAAATAATCTCACTATAAATGTCGTGTGCTTTGTGGGGGCTTAGGTGGTTAATTGAGATTAAATGGTCAAGAAAGGACTCAGTGAGGAAGTGCTTGATATTTGAGATGAAAATAACACTCAATGCACACTTACTTTATGGGAGTTATTTTCACTGTTCACAATACTAAAAGATAGTTATATCATCCAATTTTTTTTATAATTGAGGAAACTCAGGCATTTAGAGAGTAAGTAATTTGAACACAGTGTGACTTTGCCTGAATTTGGTAAGAAACAACTATCCATGCAGGAAAGAAAAAAAAAGCATATGTAAATGAAAGACAGAGGTGATGAGCTTGGCATTCTGGAGGAACTGAAAGATCAGCACAGCTATGGAGAACAAAACTAGAAGTTTTAAGAAATGGAGAGATCTGGGCTGGGGATATAGCCTAGTGGCAAGAGTGCCTGCCTCGGATACACGAGGCCCTAGGTTCGATTCCCCAGCACCACATATACAGAAAACGGCCAGAAGCGGCGCTGTGGCTCAAGTGGCAGAGTGCTAGCCTTGAGCGGGAAGAAGCCAGGGACAGTGCTCAGGCCCTGAGTCCAAGGCCCACGACTGGCCAAAAAAAAAAAAAAAAAAAAAAAAAAGAAATGGAGAGATCTGATCAATCTCTTCAAAAAAAATCACTTGAGTAGGTATCAGTGGTTCACATTTGTAATTCTAGCTACTCAAAAGGCTGAGATCTGAAGAACATAGTTCAAGCCAACCAAGATAAGAAAGTCCATGAAACTCTTATCTCCAGTTAACCACCAAAAAGCTGGAAGTGGGGCTGTGGTTCAAATGACAGAGAGCCAGCCTTGAGTGAAAAAGCTAAGAGAGAGAGCCCAGGCTCTGAGTTCACGTCATAGGACTGGCGGGGGTGGGGGGATGTAGAGACAGACAGACAGACAGACAGAGACAGAGACAGAGGGGGAGAGAGAAAGAGAGAGAGGGAGAGAGGGGGGAGAGAAAGGAAAAAAAAATAATCATTTCAGCAACTATGCAGACAATGAATTAGCCAACATTTGTCTTTGAGTTTGGTCTAATTTACTATTGTGCCTGGCCCCCAATAACAAAATAGTGTTCTTTTACATACAAAGTTATGGTGTAAGCCAGGTGGTTGTGGTGGCTCACATCTGTAATCTTAGCTACTCAGGAGGCTGAGATCTGAGGATCACAGTTCAAAGCCAGTCTGGGCAAGAAAGTCCATGAGACTCTTACCTACAATTAACCACCAGAATACCTGAAATGGTGCTATGGCTCAAGTGGCAGAATGCTAGCCTTGAGCTGAAGAGCTCAGGGACAGCACCCAGGCCCAGAGTTCAAGCTCCACAACTGACAAAAAAAAAAAAAAAAGTTATGGTATATGGCCTGTCTCTTACTATATCACATTGCTAAATTTGGTGCTATAACATGAGTAAAGCACTCAGAGGAAAACTGATGATTACTATATGACCTGTCATTATGAAGGCTATGAGAAGATACTCTGAAAAGTACCCAAAGAGCAACTACAACATATTTAACAGAAATGTATCTGCCTTAAAACCAGCACTGCACCACCAAAAAGGCTGCCTGAAATTTAAATCACTATTATGACAAGATGATGTCATTACATTCCTTGAACTTTATTCACATCTACAAACATTACAGGTATACATTCCTAATTCCCAATCTCTCATCTATGGATAGTGTTCAAATGTGTGTGCCTTGCCCTCCATACCTTTTTTTGTACCAGTAGTGGGGCTTGAACTCAAGGCCTGGGCACTGTCCCTTAGCTTTTCTGTTCAAAGGCTAGTGCTCTACTATTTGAGACACACCTCCACTTCTGGGGGGCGGGGGAGGGGGGTAAGAGTGGATTTGGCTGGCTAATTAGATATCAGAATCACAGTGATTTGTTTCCCCAGGCTGGCTTTGAAGCTCAATCCTCAGATCTCAGCCTCCTGAGTAGCCAGGATTACACATGTGAGTCACTAGTGCCCAGCTATCTACTCCCATATTTAAATATAAAAATGTCTTTTTTGGGGGTGGGGGGGCTTGAACTTAGAGCCTGGGCACTGTCCCTGAGCTCTTTTGCTCAAGGTTAGTGATCTACCACTTTGAGCCACAGCTCCACTTCTGGTTTTCTGGTGGTTAACTGGAGATAAGAGTCTTACAAAGACTTTTCTGCTTTGAACCATGATTCTCAGATCTCGGCTTTCATTTGTCTTTTAGTGATTTTTTTTCCCTCTAATGGAGTGATAGATATTTAAAAGTCCAAGCACTATGAATAAAAGACCTGAATATGCATAAATATTATCTGAACATATTTTTATGTTATGTAATTACAGTCAAATTATATAATCAATTATGAGATTAATTTTCAGGTTAGGAATTATTCAGTTACTAGCATTCTTACACCAAAGCCCTATGCACCAATTAGCCAACCTAAGTTGAAATGTCACCAGGCCATAGAAAATCTATGGTATAAAAACATCTGCCATAGTGATCTTGTTCAAGTATGAAATAATATGAAAAAGACCATTTATTTTATTAACATACTAACTTTGGAATGAAAAACCTGTTGAAACAAAGCTCACCTAGGATGGAGACTGGCGCATTTGGAGGTAAGGAAGACATCCACAGTGCAGTGCTTTGTTTGCACACTACAATGGAACATTTGAAGAGATGCCCTGCTTTCCAGGGCCTGCAGCCTCGTGTCCTATCCTTACATCCCCAGTGAGCTCTTCTCCAGTATGACAAGAACGTGTTCCTACTACTTTATAAAAGGAAGATTTCCCTCCACTTGTCATCAAATATTTCCAAACACTGAGGGAAAAGAAATATGTATATATATACATATATATGTATATGTATTTATTTATTTCCCATAAAAGAAAGAAACTGCCACAGTTTTGGAGGTGCATCTAAACACAAAGTCTACTCAAGGTTGTAGAGTGCCCTGAGTCATCAGAAGGGGCGGGACACTGTCCTCCTGAACACCTGCTGGCACCACAGGGGGACAGGACTCTCAGAGCAACATGCACACTGTTGACAGCACTGCGGCATTAAAGGCTTTAACCTAACCTACTCTAATCATTAAAAGATTTTAAGTAAAGACATGGTACTAGATTTGGTGTTAGAAAGATTACTGTGGTTTCAACGCAGAAGTCAAACTGAAGGGAGTTAAGAAAGGTGTCAGGAAGGCCAAGCACTGTTGGCTCATGCCTGGAATCCTAGCTACTGTTCAGGAGGCTGAGATCTGAGGATCACTATTCAAAGCTAACTGTTCGAAGCTAACCCAGGCAGGAAAGTTCATGAGATTCTTATCTCCAATTAAACACCAAAATGCCAGAAATGAAGCTGTGGCTCAGGTGGCAGAGCACAAGCTTTGAGTACAAAAGCTCAGGGACAATGCCCAGGCCCTGAGTTCAAGCCCCAAGACTGGCCAAAAAAAAATGATGGCAAGAGCTGGGCACTGGTGACTCGCACCTGTAACTCTAGTTACTCAAAAACTGTGACATGAGGATCATGGTTTGAAGCCAGCCTGGACAGAAAAGTCCATGACTCTAATCTTTAATTACCCAGCCAGAAAAAGGCTAAACTGAAGTCAGGGTTCAAGTGGTAGAGCACAACTGTGAGTGGAAATAAGAATCCCAGAGTTCAAGTCCTGGTATAGGGGGAAAAAAAAAAAAAACCTACATGAAGAGAATGGCTATCATCAAGAAAGTAAAGGGCTGGAATGTGACTCAAGTGGTAGCCTGAGGTCTTGAATTCAAACCCCAGTATTACCAAAATAATTAATAAAATGTTAGGAAGAAAGCAGAAAAAAAAGGGAACCTTTACTCACTGTTTGTGAGACTGTGAATCAGTTCAGCCACTATGGGAATCAGGATGACAGTTCCTCTAAGAATGAAAAATTAAAAATGAAACTACCAGTTATACCATTTCTGGGTCTATTTCCAAAAGAATCAGCTTACAGCAGAATACCTGTACACTCATGTTTATCTGGGCACTGTTTGTAATACACAGTTTAAGTGTCCCATCAAAGATGAAGAGAGAAAGAAAATGTACAATAGAATTTTATTCAGACATAGAGGAGGAGGAAATTGTGTTTGCAGGAAAAAATTGGAAGGGAAGCATGTATACAATAAAATGGGCTAGGCGATGCACTGGAATGAAAAATGAGTGAGTGTGTGTATATACACACACACATACACACACACGTGTGTGTGTGTATATATATGTAGCAAAAGAAGAAACATGGATGAGCAGATTCTGTCTAAGCCTCGATGCTACTGGGCAAGAGGGCTCTATTTTTAATATGTTCTAGATATCTGAGGTCGATGACGTTTTGAATTTTTATTGAAACATCATAAGGCTGAGGGTATGGCTCAGTTGGCAGAACACTTGCCAAGTGTGAATGAGAGTTCTGAGCTCAACACACAGTACTACAACAAAAAAAAATTTAAATAAACTTTTTTAAAACACATCACATAGTTTAGGTTTATAACAAAAGTCATAAATGTTGGGAGATTCTACTTGTAAGAGTTAACTTAGAGTAGTCAAAATAATACAGAAGAAAACAGAATGGTGGTTTCTAGGGGATGAGAATGAGAAATGAGTCATTGTTTAATATAAACAGGGCTTAGTTTTGCATGATGAAGTTATGGAGATAAATGGTGGTGATGGTTGCAAAATATTATGAATGTATCTAATACCACTGAACTGTACACTTGAAAATTGAGATGGAAGACGAGGAATATAGCTCAGTGGTAGAGTGCTGGTTGTCTAGCATGCACAAAGCACTGGGTTCAATCTTCAACACTATAAAAAAGAATACTGACATGTATAGTTTACCACAGGGAGAAAAGAACAAGTAATTATCAGTGGGAAGGAAAGGACCAGAGTACATCTTAAAAGTATCAGTGAGGGGCTGGGGATATGGCCTAGTGGCAAGAGCGCTTGCCTCATATACATGAAGCCCTGGGTTCAATTTCCCAGCACCACATATATAGAAAATGGCCAGACGTGGCGCTGTGGCTCAAGTGGCAAAGTGCTAGCCTTGAGCAAAAGGAAGCCAGGGACAGTGCTCAGGCCTTGAGTCCAAGCCCCAGGAATGGCAAAAAACAAAACAAAACAAAAAAAAAAAAAAACACAATAAAAGTATCAGGGAAAAAAAAGAGCTAGGTAAAAATAAAGTACAAGAGGAGTGTACATAGGAAATTAAATGAGAAAGCTAGTAGAGAAGCCCAAAGATGAAACGCCTTAGTCATAACAGTAGTGAAGTAGCCCATCAGAAATACTCAGACTCTGAATACAACTTATAGCTTGAGCTCGAAACTCATGAGTATATATAAATAAACAAATCAAGGGCTGAGATATAGTTCAGTGGTAAAAGGTGTATCTAACATATGCAAGACCCTGAGTTCAATACCCAGAATCACATACATACATACAGCAAGTGAGTTTTGTTTGTTTTGTGCAGACTCTGGGCTTGAACTCAGGGCCTTAGGCACTGTCCCTTAGCTTTCTGGCTCAAGGCTAGCTAGCACTGTACCACTTGAGCCACAGCTAACCTTCTTGGGGTTTTTTGGTGGTTAGCTGGCAATAAGAATCTCATGGACTTTCCTGCCCAAGCTGGAATTCGAACCATGATTCTCCAGATCTCAGCCTCTTAAGTAGCTAAAATTACAGGCATGAACCACTGGTGCCCAGCCAAGTAAGCAGTATTTTAAAAACTGTCTTCATATCAGGAAACTGGCACTTGAAAGGTGTTGAGAGAAGCTCAAGGGGACAACAAATGAAGAGAGAAAGTGAGAGGAATGCAGTCATAATATTCAAAAACTATCCAATGAAAATGGGAAAACTGAGGGTAAGAATAGGGTTGGGGGGGCTGGGGATATGGCCTAGTGGCAAGAGTGCTTGCCTTGTATACATGAGGCCCTGGGTTCAATTCCCCAGCACCACATATACAGAAAATGGCCAGAAGTGGCGCTGTGGCTCAAGTGGCAGAGTGCTAGCCTTGAGCAAAAAGAAGCCAGGGGCAGTGCTCAGGCCCTGAGTTCAAGGCCCAGGACTGGCCAAAAAAAAAGAACAGGGTTGGGAAATATGGGGGAGAAGGATGAAAGGGGTGACATCAATCAAGATGAATTGTACTTATAAATTGATTTGTTGAATGGTAACTTCTTTATACAACTACTTAAAGATACTAAAATACAAATTTTTAAATTGCATTCATAATACCACCAATATACTGGTAGTATCAATAGGTGATGGTAAAAGTTTTGCAATTAGGGGCTGGGGATATAGCCTAGCGGCAAGAGTGCCTGCCTCGGATACATGAGGCCCTAGGTTCGATTCCCCAGCACCACATATACAGAAAACGGCCAGAAGCGGCGCTGTGGCTCAAGTGGCAGAGTGCTAGCCTTGAGCGGGAAGAAGCCAGGGACAGTGCTCAGGCCCTGAGTCCAAGGCCCAGGACTGGCAAAAAAAAAAAAAAAAAAAAGTTTTGCAATTAAACAAAATGGAATAAAATAGAATCCGATCGCTTCTGTTTCTGGTATCTACATACTTATAATATATTGAGTCCTAATATCAAACATGCCTTGAGCTAAGAGTCACAGTCAAAAATGTTTGAGAAACATTGCTCTGAACACTGAAAAAATGGTAGATGAAAGTTGAGACTATTTATCTTCCCAAAACTCTGTGCCAGAGCACTAATATATTTGGCTGAAGTAAAACAAGCTACAATTGGAATTATACATCTAATAAAATTATATTTTCTGGCAAATGAATACACCATTTGTCCTTGAGAAAGCAAGAGAAATAGAGATAATAGCAAAGAGAAAAAATAATACAAGCAACATACAGACATCTCTAGAATACTAGGCACAAAATCAGTTATTTCCATCAACCGTGAACATATACAGCACACTACAGGAATATAATACCAATTTGCTTAAACCATTATGCCATTCTAACCACTAAATGACTCCTAATATTTTAGGGCTTATATACCACTTAAACACAAATCACAAAGGTAAATGCCTTCAGAATCTGCATGAAGATTCTCAAATGAGGAAATAAGGCCTACATCTCTGAAAAGTTCAGAAATTACACACACACACACACACACACACACACACACACACACACAATGTGTGAGTGTGCCGGTCCTAGGGCTTGAACTCAAGGCCTGGGCTCTGTCCCTGCCTTCTTTTTTGCTCAAAGATAGCACTCTACCACTTGAGTTACAGCTCCACTTCTGGCTTTTTAATGGTTTAATGGAAATAAGAATCTCACAGACATTCCTTCTCAGGCTGGCTTTGAACCTCAATCCTCAGATTTCGGCCTCCTGAGTAGCTAGTATTACAGGTGTAAGTCATCAGCACCGACTAGAAATTATAAACTATACCACTGAAAGATTCTTTTTAAAATTTTTTCTGCTTTTAAGAACTTTATTTATGCAATCCTAGAGTTTGACATCAGGGCCTCAGGCTTACTAGGCAGCGTTCTACCTCTGAGCCACACCTCCAACCTTTTTCACTATAGGGACTGTCTTGCTTCCTGCCTCGGTGCACACCTGGATAGTAAGCCTGTGTTTTGCTTCCTAGCTGGGCTGAAAAGCAAATGTCACCACTTCCAGCTTTTTTTTGTTGAGATGGAGTCACAAGAATTTTTCTATCCAGACTTGCCTGGAACCCTGACCCTCCCGATTTCAGCCTCCCACACAGATGGGATGACAGGTGTGCACCATCCATCATATCCAGTATTGGTTGAAAAGGGGTCTTGTGTGTCTCTCTAGGCTGGTAATCCCAGTCTACCAAGTAGCTAGATGTGAGCCACCAGTGCCTGACTAATCAATAACCCTTTTAAAAATAACTATAATAAAATAAAATATTAAGCCATGTGTGGAACCACATACTTGTAATCGTAGCCCTCTGAGATTGAGGAAGGATCTTGAATTTAAGGTCAGCCTAGTTTACATAGGAAGTTTGAAGCCAGCCGGGGAGACACTGTGAAACCCCGTCCAAAACAAAACAATGTTTTTTAAAAAAACCTAACATTATTGTCCTTTTATGTAAGAAATTCTATGTTACAGACTACTATCCCTGATCCCTGTGTAGCAAATGAACCCACAATCACTAACAGTCTTGTCCAAACACCGTCTGGAAACATGGGACCTTTCCCACAGAGAAGCACTGGAAAACTGATACTATCCTCAGAACAATTAACAGCCAAATTGAATTGTAGCCTGACTCAAGACAAATGTGAGGTAACCACTGGTGCCTTCATCCATTTCCAAAATTATACAATCTAAAGTAGAAAGAAGGGGCTGGGAAGATGGCCTAGTGGTAGAGTGTTTGCCTCATATACATGAAGCCCTGGGTTCGATTCCCCAGCACCACATATACAGAAAAAGTCAGAAGTGGCGCTGTGGCTCAAGTGACAAGAGTGCTAGCCTTGAGCAAAAAGAGTCCAAGCCCCAGGACTGACAAAAATAAATAAATAAATAAAATAAAGTGGAAAGAATATTTGCTATCCTTTATATAACATTAGGCAATCCCTAGGTGTTATTTTCAAAGTGGTATGCAGCAAGCATAGACCATTAAAAAAAAAAAAATTGGCATATGAACTCCACAAGTATCCTAAGTTAAAAGTGAGTTTACATTTACCATAAGTTTCATAAAGAATGGTTGGGACAGAGATATTATAAAAAAATGCTGAGGATTATTTCCTTAAATTATCAACAAGTACACTCATGTACAGATGTACACATGTATAACAGCATACAGGTATAAAGAAAAGTCACTGAGTATTATGTGACAAGTTTTATCAGATTAAGAAAAAAATAACCCTTAACACTTGTGACCAGAAAACAGTGCCAAATGCCTGTTAGTAAGTCCATTATGTATTATCAATCTTCAGTTATACAGAGAAGAACACCAAGGTTTAGAGAGGCTAAATAACTTGAGCTAGGGTTCAAATCCAGGTGACTTCAGACCCCTCACTAAGAAATATATTGTTCCAAGACATACATAAGACCACTAGAAGAAGAAGGAATTTTGAAAACAGGAAAGAACTCATTTGAAAACTATGAAAAATGTTAATACTCCCCTAAAGTACAACTATGAAAAGGTTATCAGTAAAACTCTTTGTGAACCAAGGAAAACTAGTTTTGCATCCCAAGGGTCTTATGTAACTGCATTTTAACTATGCACTTAAAAGTTCATATTGTTGTGCCATGTTGCAAGACCACCCCGAAGAAGACCACCGAGATTCAGACACTCCGAAATGCAAAAGCAAGGCAAGGCTTTATTTAACGAGCTGCCAACTCGGGCCTCGTCCTACCCACCGACACAGCGGAGGTTAGGAGGAAGCCCCGAGCTGTGATTACACAGGGCTTATAAAGGCAAAGAACAAGGTTACAACAATCAGCTGTGCAAGCAAGATTAGAACACAGGTACAAATCTGATTGGCTCAGGGTTCTATTCTAAAATGGGGTTCACGTGATGGGGCCTGACTTCAAAGTCTGGCACCTCATTTCCCCCTTTTTCTTTTTGGTACCTTGGGAGCCAATCATGGCTCCATTCTGTCCATTTCAATGGCTTGCATGTCTAGGGGATGATATAGAGGTAAGGCATGGGCCAGTAGGGCCAAAAGTAGTATCCGAAAATAACTCTGGTCCCTCGGTTTTAAAGGGGGGCTGATGGGTGAAGATCATCTATCTTCTGTAATTTCTTCAGGCTGACTCAGGGGCATTGACCTTACCTAGCCAGGAACCTATAACCTTAGTCTACTTTACCAAGGGACTGCAGGATTCACCTCACTTTGGAGTGAGCTGCCAAAATAACATCAACACTAGCCAGGGTAGTAAGGAAAGAAGGCAAAAAGAAAATTATAACAATATTCAGTCTAACTTTCTTTTCTTGAGGCGAAGGCGAAGCGGCCCAGCTGGGTGCTTGGAGACCTCCCATGTTCCATCACGGTAGTTGTCATCCAGGGCAAAGGGGTCAGCTGGCCTGGCGTGGAAGCAATGAACCCAAGTGGCGATGCCGTCCAGGGTCCCCTCCACCGTGGTTAATCTGTTGATTGGGGGCATTGGCAAGCTGACAGGCCTTTAACAGATCTCAATAAGGACACAACACAATCTCAGGTCTACAAGCTTTCTTTCCTAAACAGATGTATCAACTTAAAATTCTTACTGCCAGTCAGGGCTTTGAGTAAATGCGGGGGGTGAGATTTTAATCTATCCTCTTTTAACAAACTTACCCTTACCAACTACTATCACAGATGACTGGCAAGTTCCTGCCCAGTAGACAGACATGGGCATTGGAAAGGCATGCTTATGAACTATTCTTCTAGGACTTCCCGGCTTTAACTTTTGAAAGGCCAACAGTAGTGACTCTAGGATCTGACACCATCTCTGCCATCCAAGCAGTGGCTTACTGCCTCTGGATGCTCCATCACTTTTGTCCCAGGAGGAGTGACTTTCGACTTGGACTCAGGGCCTGAGTGCTGTCCCTCAGCTCTCCAGCTCAAGACTAGCACCTTACCACTTTTGAGCTCCACACTACTCCATTCCCAGCACTCTGCTGGCTGATTAGAGACAAGTCTCTCACAGGGACCTTTCTTTGCCCGGGCTGGCTTCGAACCGCAGATTCAGATCAATGAGTCTTATAAGGGGCCACTTTACTCCAATTATAAGCAACAAGGTGGTCCACACAGAAGTAGTTTTTAAGCATGCTATCTTACCTGGAACTTATTAAGGGTCAGTATTAGATCTTGACAAACTTGTAGGAATCACCTGTGCTTCTCTGTGGGCCTGCTGGAAACTGTTACAAAAAAACCTACAAAGAAGCTGGAATGGCAATTAAACATTTTGGTAGCCATAATTCTCCTTTTCTCACTTTGCAATAATTATTTAGGACAATTTTACTTCCAAATTTCTTATCTAGAAATGTATTCTTGATTTCCAAAGCCTTTTTAACACTAACACAACACTTTAGCTTTTATCTGCATTGGAAAAACTGAAGCTCACAGGCAATCTGAAACCAGGTGCCACCCTTTGCTTACGGGCTGCTTGTTCCAAAAGAGCCTCTTTTTTTTTTTTTTTTTTTCAGTCCCAGTTACTACATGGCATGAAGACCTTTGAATTTAAACTTAGTTTTGCATCATACTGCAGTCTTGAACATGTTCACACTCACACATGCACACACACATACATTTTCAAAATATCTTAAAGCGCGCTGAATAAGCATCGGCCATACATTTTAAGACAAAAACCTTTAACAAATGATTTTAGCATTCTCCAGCCTCATTTTCCAGGGCTTGATAGTTTTAGTAAAACATTTTTAGTCTTAGTAAAACATTTTAGCGCACCAAACAATTTTCTGCTTAAGAAGGCTGGGTGGGGGTCCCCCTAGAGTTCTTTCTGTGGACACTCACACTCTGATTGTGAACCATCGCCTGTACATCTTTCCAATGAGCTATGCAGGTTTGACACAAAAGAGACTGTTAGACTTACAAACAACACAGAGATGACAACGCAGCATGGTGAGGTCACTCCCTGCCACCTGTGGGTGGCTTGGGCTGGCCCTACATCCACCCCGTCGGCGGCTGCGGGTCAGGACTTGGACTTGGGGCTGATGCGTCCGTGTCCTGGGCTGTCGGCGCCGGCGAGTTGACTGGGCAGGACCCTCCAGAGCGGAGGGCACAGCTGAAACATTTTCCTCAGAGTCCTCCTCTTGTAGAGTTAACTGGGATGGGGAGTATGGAGCGGGAAACATTTCCTCCTCCGTGCTTCCTCCCTATGTCAAAGCTCCCTCAATTTCCTCAAAGGTGGACCATTCTGACTTGCACAGGGTGATCCACTTTTACTTTTTAAGGGCCACACCTTGGTTCTGAGCTATCTCCTTAACCTCCCTCCAGTGAGCTAGGATCAAGTCTAGGGGGCTAGATGGAGGTCCTCAAGATAGAACGTTATCCATAGCTCTGATCATAAGTTCAGTCCAAAAGGCTACAAAAAACAAAACAATAAAAAAGGAGGAAAACACACAGGCCTGAGAACAAGAAAAGCTATGAGTTGGAGATCTCCCAAGCTGGCCCACAACCTCCTACAAGGGTGCAGAAGGAATGGACCCGAGTTGGCCCACAACCTCCTGCAAGGAGTGGACCCGAGTTGGCCCACAACCTCCTACAAGGGTGCAGAAGGAATGGACCCGAGTTGGCCCACAACCTCCTGTAAGAAGGAGTGGACCCGAGTTGGCCCACAACCTCCTGCAAGGGTGCAGAAGGAGTGGACCCGAGTTACGAGTTGGAGATCTCCCAAGTTGGCCCTCAACCTCCTGCCAGATAAGCAGAAGGAGCAGACCCAAGTACAAGGTGGGCGGGTTGAGTCTCGTTTAGGAGGTCCTCCTGGTCAGTTCCGGCCAAAAACCAAACTGACTCGCGCCCTACAAGTATAAGCAAAAGCAAAACAGACAGACAAATTACAGGACAAGACAAATGAACAGTGCTGTTTTCTTACCTTCGGAGTCTGGGATCTCGGGGTCTCTGGGGCTATCCCGGACGAGCCCCCAAATGTTGTGCCATGTTGCAAGACCACCCCGAAGAAGACCACCGAGATTCAGACACTCCGAAATGCAAAAGCAAGGCAAGGCTTTATTTAACGAGCTGCCAACTCGGGCCTCGTCCTACCCACCGACACAGCGGAGGTTAGGAGGAAGCCCCGAGCTGTGATTACACAGGGCTTATAAAGGCAAAGAACAAGGTTACAACAATCAGCTGTGCAAGCAAGATTAGAACACAGGTACAAATCTGATTGGCTCAGGGTTCTATTCTAAAATGGGGTTCACGTGATGGGGCCTGACTTCAAAGTCTGGCACCTCAATATTACAAAAAAAAAAGTTCATATTACAAAGAGCTCAAATTAGATGAACTTAGGAACTACATATTGTCTTCCATGCTGCTCAATTTTTAAATGATGCCAGCAAATTTAGTTTGTTGCTCTAAGAGCTGTTTCAATTTTAACAATAACATGGTACTTCCTGACAAGAGTTATCAAAAGTAATCAAATAATATCATTAATCAAATAGTATAATTTTACAGATTATATACATTACAAAGGAGGAAGGCAACTTTAAAATGGATAAATCTAGCAGACAGAAATTTTAACTTACTGGTGAGATTCAATATCACCACTAAAGGGACAAACTAACATCATGGGCGTTTAAAAAGCTCAGGTGTACTAGAATATTCATTTGCTATTTTTTCAGTCCTGGGATTTGAACTCAGGGCCTGGGCACTGTCCCTGAGCTCTTTTGCTCAAAGCTAGCTCTTTACCACTTTGAGCCACAGTGCCACTAAAATGTCAGTCTGGAGGCATAATCAAGTAAGTCAGGTTAGAGCATGAGGCCTTGAGTTCAAGCCCTACTAGTACTGGCACACAAGGGATGAGTGAAGGGATAACTTTAAAGGAAGTTAAAAGTACTTACAAGTTATCTGTGCACCAATGGCTCATACCTACAATCCTAGTTACTAAGGAGTATGAGACCTGAGGATCGCAGTTCAAAGCCAGCTGGGGCAGGAAAGTCTTAACTCCAGTTACCAAAAAAGGCTAAAGCGGAGCGATGGCTCAAGAGGTTGGGCACTAACCTTGAACAAAAACCTCAGGGACAGCACCCAGGGGCTCAAGCCCTAGGAGCTGTACCAGAAAAAAAAAAAAAGTATTTACAACATGCTGGGTGGAGTGATTCAAACCTGTAATCCTAGCTACTTAAGAAGCAGAGACTGTGAGATCAAAGTTCAACACCAATCCAGGCAGAACAGTTTATGGGACTCCATTTCAACCAAAGGCTGAGAGAGCAGTGATACTCACCTGTCAACTCAGCATCTAAGGAAGCACAAATACAAGGTTCCCAGTCTAGGACAACCCAGGTGTAAAAAGTCAGACCCTATCTTAAAAATTAACCACACAAAAAGAGGCAGATAGAATGGCTCAAGAAGTGCTTGCTTATCAAGTACAAGGTCCTGAGTTCAAATCTTCCATACTTAGGGGGAAAAAAGTGTTTACAGAGAATCTTTTTTGAGTGCTGCAAATGTAACACTGGA
Organism: Perognathus longimembris pacificus; assembly: GCF_023159225.1. Taxonomy (NCBI): domain Eukaryota; kingdom Metazoa; phylum Chordata; class Mammalia; order Rodentia; family Heteromyidae; genus Perognathus; species Perognathus longimembris. The sequence continues at coordinate 173,147 of NW_025960893.1, read as the reverse complement.
GCATAGTAATGGTTTCATATCTCTTCAAACAGATGAGTCTGATGGTATGTAAGTTGTATCTCAATGAAGTTTTCTTTTAAAATTGGTATCTGCTAACCAAAGCAAAAAGAGAAAGTTAATGTATTAAGGTTTCTGTCACTAAGCCATAAAAGTGGCCCAAATAAAAAACACTATAATTCATTCAAACAGACATAAACATTTTTACAGAATAAAAAAAATATTCATGGGTCCATTTCAGCTCTTGAAAGGCCAGCATTATGTCTCTGGGTAATTCTATAGAATTACCTAGACTTCTGCTCAGTCCATAATGAAAGTGCATTCCCTTAAGAAGTACCAAGGCAATAGACTGAAAAACCTCTACTGTGGTATAAAAAGGAATACTTTAACTTAATTCCATATAAGCTACAGAGGGCTTAATTATTCTCGAGCCACAATTAGATCCATGACTGAGAGACATAGATATGGTATGAGAGAAGAACTTTAAGAGACCATTAAAGGGAATATACATATATATGTATGTATATATATATATATATATATATATATACATATAATTTATGATTGCTTTTAAAACAATGTTGGATCAGGCACCAGTGGCTCATGTCTGTAAATCCTAATTATTCAGGAGGCTGAAATCTGAGTATTGCAGTTCAAAGCCAGCCTGGGCAGGGAAGTCTGTGAGAAAACCAGAAGTGGCGCTGTGGCTCAAAATGGTAGAGCACTAGCCTTGAGCAAAAAAAGCTCAAGGACAGTACCCAGGCCCTGAGTTCAAACCCCACAACCGACAAAAAAAAAAAAAAATGCTGGTAATTTCTTCACAAATATGAGGACACAGTCAATACCCTCAGCCAGTCGAAATAGCTAAATGGAAGTTTTTTTGTTATCTGAGGAAAGATTAATTTGCACTGGCTCAGGGACTTTTGAAGAAGTTTCCCCAAACACCATACTCCATTTACAGATACACAGATGGAACAAAACTACACCTATAAACAACTTCAATTCACATTTGCTTGGAGCTCTAAAAATATTAACCTACACTGACCTCCCTTGCACCAACTTCAGCAAACCCTGGGTCAAGAGTCTCAACTTCCCAAAACAGCACAGGTGTCTCTAATTTCAGACCTGCTAGTCTCCTCCCTGAGTTTGGCTAAATCTCAAGCAAGCTCGATAGACAAAAATCAAAAACTCACTAATGTCATTATTTTTTTCTCTATTTCCAGAACAAGACACAAATGAAATACCATAAATCAATATATAATTCTATTTCCTCTAAATGGCTATGTCAAAACATACTGACCTACCCTATACCATCTGACAAAAAACTGTATTATCAATGGACTGAATATATTTCAATAAAATAATACACATGAAAGTTTACAGTATCATGCTAGACCCTCGAAGGCATTTAATGAATGTCTCCCTTTCTATTACTTCTTACAGTATTTCTTTCTATTCCAATAAATAGAAAAACAATAGAAGGTGATTTCCTAATTTGACTGCCCAAATCAAATCCTGAAAATTCAAGCCACCAGGAGATTTATTTGCAGAAGTTAAATTTTAATCTACACTGGTCTACTCTCTTTCTAGGTGGCAGTTTCGATTCTAAGACCCTACTGCTTGTGCTTCAGGAAGCAGCCAACTGTTTTCCACTTTAGTAATGTATCAAAGATCCCTGTTCTGTGTTACCAAAAGGAAGCAGTCTCAAAATCCCACACTGTTCTAAGTGCAAGGACAGCCAAAGCCCAAAGATTGACATCAATCCACAGGACTCCACGTGTAAATTCACAGGATCTTGGTTGCAGAATTGTGAAGAATACTGTTGTTCTGGATATCAAGTTCACAGGAGAATCTAAGTCTCCTGCACCAATTAGCAATGGAGTTGGAGGGTCTCAACATGCTTCCGGTAATACAATACTGCAACTATATGAACTAACAATAGCCCTTTCTTTGTCAGTCAATGTTCAAATAGGTTTCAAGATCCATTCAAGGCTGCAATGTTGAGCTCTTCTTAAGGACATCTGACATAAGACAGATATATGAACCAGTCACATGTGATGTACTTTTGTTCAGGTCTTGGAGCTTAAGATAGTAACATAAGCATTCTGTGCGTCAAGTCAAATTCCAATAAATCACAGATGGCCAAATCCTGTCATCAGCACCAAAATTTATAGTTTCAGTGATGACCTTAACCACTTACAGGATAATCCCTTTGTTGCTTTTAGTCTACCATTCACATAGGCTCCAGAATTCTAAAGTAACCAGATTAGCTTACCCATCACCCCAAATTGGTTTACATAATGACTCCAGTACAAGAACTTCTGCCCTTAAAAATTATATCAGAGGTGGGCTGGGGATATAGCCTAGTGGCAAGAGTGCCTGCCTCGGATACACGAGGCCCTAGGTTCGATTCCCCAGCACCACATATACAGAAAACGGCCAGAAGCGGCGCTGTGGCTCAAGTGGCAGAGTGCTAGCCTTGAGCGGGAAGAAGCCAGGGACAGTGCTCAGGCCCTGAGTCCAACGCCCAGGACTGGCCAAAAAAAAAAAAAAAAAAAATTATATCAGAGGGGCTGGGGATATGGCCTAGTGGCAAGAGCGCTTGCCTCGTATACATGAAACCCTTGGTTCGATTCCCCAGCACCACATATACAGAAAATGGCCAGAAGTGGCGCTGTGGCTCAAGTGGCAGAGTGCTAGCCTTGAGCAAGAAGAGGCCAGGGACAGTGCTCAGGCCTTGAGTCCAAGCCCCAGGACTGGCCAAAAAAAAAAAAAAAAAAAAAAATTATATCAGAGCTGGGCTAACCTTGAGTAAAGAAGCTCAGTGACAGCATTTAGGCCCTGAGTTCAAGCACCAAGACCAGCACACAACCAAAAACAGATTATATCAGAGAGGCAGTGCGTGTGTGTGTGTGTATGTGTGTGAGAGAGAGAGAGAGTGTGTGTGTGTATGTGTGCTCATGATTCTGTTTTATGATCATCAAACTTTTAAATCAGTTACATTGTTTTTTTCCCATTCAATACACCATAACAAGACAGCAAACGTACTTAGTAACATTACACATGAACACTATACAAACTATGATGGCAGGCCACTATTGGACCATGAAAAAAAAAGAATATTTCCCTACACAAGATTCAAATTTGATCTAATCTAGGTCAGCATAATTGAAATTCTAACAAACAGTAGAAAAGGAGATGGGTAAGGGGTAAATAACTGAGACCTATCTTGTTTACAATTCCCACAGACAGGTGAAATTCAATTTCATGCCAACTATACCCTTCAATCACTAAAACACAAACAATAAATAAATAGATAAACAAATGTCCATGCAATATAAGCAGGTCTTGCAATTCTAAAAGGTGTTCTCTTCATCACCACAACAGTGGTTGAGCTGTCAGCAAAAAGGCCATATAGATGGGAGTTTAAAAATAGGTAACTAGGGGCTGGAGATATGCCCTAGTGGCAAGAGTGCTCGCCTCGTATACATGAGGCCCTGGGTTCGGTTCCCCAGCACCACATATACAGAAAATGGCCAGAAGTGGCGCTGTGGCTCAAGTGGCAGAGTGCTAGCCTTGAGCAAGAAGAAGCCAGGGACAGTGCTCAGGCCCTGAGTCCAAGCCCTAGGACTGGCCAAAAATAAAAATAAAAAACTAGGTAACCAACTGGATGCCAGTGGCTCACATCTATAATCCAAACTATAAAGGAGGCTAAGATCTGAAGATCACTGTTCAAAGCCAGCCCAGGCAGGAAAGTTTGTGAGACTCTTACCTCCAATTAACGACCAAAAAAAGCCAGAGGGGGCTGGGGATATGGCCTAGTGGCAAGAGTGCCTGCCTCATATACATGAGGCCCTGGGTTCGATTCCCCAGCACCACATATACAGAAAATGGCCAGAAGTGGCGCTGTGGCTCAAGTGGCAGAGTGCTAGCTTTGAGCAAAAAGAAGCCAGGGACAGTGCTCAGGCCCTGAGTCCAAGCTCCAGGACTGGCAAAAAAAAAAAAAGCCAGAGGTAGAGGGAGCTGTGGCTCAAGTGGTAGAGAACTAGCCTTAAGCAGGAAGGCTCAAGAACACCACACATAGTGTGAGTTCAAGCCCCAGGATAGGCACCCAAAAAAAAAAAAGAAAAGAAAAGAAAAAACAGGCTATACTAAAGTCAGGCACAGTGATTCATACTTGTAATCCTACCTATTCAGGTGGCAAGCTGAAATCAAGAGGATTGTAGTTTGAGTCCAGGAAAAAAGTTTATAAGACTCCATCTCACAATAAAAGCCAACAAAAACCTGGACATAGTGATGCATTCCTGTCATCTCTGTTACAGAGAAAGTAAGTAGGAGGATTTCACTGGCCTGGGCAAAAACTAAAGCCCTGTTCAAAAAAAAAATAACTAGAGGCTTGCTCAAGTGCCAGGCTCTGAATTAAAAAAAAAAAAAAAGGACCCTAGAACAACAATTAAAAATTAAGAATCAAGTTAGACTGACAATGGTAGCAGATCGGTGTCTCTAAAGCTCTTCTTTCCTAATCAGAGCTCACCGCCTTCCCCGCCTTTGTCCTGGCCGTCAGTCGTAGCCATGTTCCCCACTAGTGCATGACATTCCCTTTCAAGACACATAACCCTTGCCCTTGACAGTCCTTTTGCTTCAGCTGATGCTTAAAGAAAGTATTCTTACCCCCTTCCCTGATGGAACATTAATCCTGGCATAAAAAGAACACGGTAAAACAGAGCCATTGCAAAGAATTATTATTACTTCGGAGGCAATGGAAATATTTTTCTCAAGCCTTTCCTAATTCCCCAGAGTTAGCTGACTCCCCACGTGCCCTCCACACTCTCATAACATTTGCCATTTCTTTTTCTTTTTTTTTTTTTTTTGCCAGTCCTGGGGCTTGAACTCAGGGCCTGAGCACTGTCCCTGAGCTTCTTTTGCTCAAGGCTAGCACTCTACCACTTGAGCCACAGCGCCACGTCCACCTTTTTCTGTGTATGTGGTACTGAGGAATGGAACCCAGGGCTTCCTGCATGTTAGGCGAGCACTGTTCCGCTAAGCCACATTCCCAGCCCCCACTTGTCATTTCTTTACTGGAGCAGTTGAAAGTTAATTGTCTCCAGTTTTCCTTTTTTCTTTCTTTGTTATCTAAACAGGAATCATCTTTATAAAACTCTATAGTCTCTAAGACCTAGCAGTGCCTTGCACTGTTTACTATATTCTTTTTTTTTTTTTTTTTTTTTTTTAGCCTGTCCTGGGGCTTGAACTCAGGGCCTGGGCACATCCTTGAGCTCTTTCTCCTCAAGGCTAGCACTCTATCACTTGAACCACAGCACCACTTCCAGCTTTTTCTGTGTATGTGGTACCAAGGAATCAAACCCAGGGCTTCATGCATGCTAGGCAAGCACTCTACCACTAGGCCACATTCCCAGCCCTCCTCCTCCTCCTCGTATACATGATGCCCTGGGTTCAATTCCCCAGCACCACATATATAGAAAAAGCCAGAAGTAGTGCTGTGGCTCAAGTGGTAGAGTGCTAGCCTTGAACAAAAAGAAGCCAGGGACAGTGCTCAGGCCCTGAGTCCAAGGCCCAGGACTGGCCCCCCCAAAAAAAACCCAACACTAAAGTAGATTCACTAGAAACCACCAACGGACTAGCTTTTTGCTTAATAAAACTCATCTTTATCCATGCCAATATGAATATCTATGAGTATCCGTGAGACATAAATATATTGAGGATAAACTAAGATAGATAGCTTAAATATTGTGTCTGAAAAGCTTTTCATTAAAATGGGCTACTGCTATATTTGTAGAATATCCACATACATTTAGAATGGCTACAGTCATGGCTATAGGAGGTCACAAATTTAGCAGCCAGTAACAAATCCAAAGTTTATTTTCAGAAATTTTGCATATGATAGCAGTTTCAGAACTAAAACTGCAGCCCTTTTCCCTGCCGAAAGCAGAGGGTAGAAGAGTGCCAAAGGAGCAAACGCTCTCCTGACTCTGCTCCTGGCACTGCTTGGAGCAGAGGAGAAATGTGCAGGGCCAGCAAGAGCCTCAAGGTAAATCGGTCACCCAGGGCAAGAGGCATTTTGGATATCAATACTACTCAAGGCTTAAAACTATTGCTTTCATACATGCCCATGTTCGTTTAAAACACAATCTGCGGTTTGGAACTTTAAAAATGTTCTAATGTGCTAGTCTGTCCACATATTAATCAAATCTGCCAAGTTTGAACATGCCAAGCTTAAAATACTCACCAGATCTTCGGCAAAGGGATGAGCTCAATCTTTTAGTCTCAGGAAAAGGAACTCAGAGGAGCAGTGTTACTTTAATGAGAGCTGCAACAGAAAAAAAAAAAAATCAACGCCTAAATAGTGATGTTTCTCTTAAAATATATCTGAAAAAAATTCCTAAGCTAAGCATTGGTGGCTTATAACTGTAATCCTAGCTACTCAAAAGGTTGAGATCTGAGAATGATGGTTCAAAGCCAGCCCACACAGGAAAGCCCATGAGATTCTTATCTCCAATTAACTATCAAAAAGGCAGGAAGTAGAACCACGGTTCAATATATACATATATGAATAAGAAAAACTAGGCCAGGCACCAGTGGCTCATGCCTGTAATCCTAGCTACTCAGAAGGCTAAGATCTGACAATTATGGTGTGAAGCCAGTCCAGGCAAGAAAGTCCCTAAGACTCCAGGGACTTTAGCCACTAGAAAATAGGAAGTGGCTCAAAGTGGTAGAGAGCTGGTCTTGAGTGAAAAAGCTCAGGGACAGCATGTAGGCCCTGAGTTCAAGCCCCATGAATGACAAAGAAAGAGAAAAAAGCTAATGGCAGATTTCTACATTAACTTCAAAATAAGACCTTGGATTTTATTTCCCATTGTCAAGGAATATAGACTAAGGCCTTTTAGAAAGTCTTAATTCACTTTATATTGTAAGAATTCTATTTTTATATCAAGAGTAATATAAGTTCTTTCAGTGTTATAGTTTTATCCTCTCTAGCAGATCAACAATAAAACCTGTGATGATTAAACTTTTATAACTAAAACCTCAGAATCTAGCACATCAAATCTCTTCATTTTCATCTGAGGAACTTAATGCTCTAGAGATTAGTTCAGTGATTTGGTAACAGAAAAAAATCTGGGATCAGCTGCACTGCTTTACCAAAACAGCAATTGTTTTAGAAATTTCAATAGAAAAAAAAGCTTAAATATCCATTCCATAAGTAGATGGGCCCTCAAGATTTAGAAACATGAGCAGTAGGACTGGGGAATAGCTCAGTGGCAGAGTGCTTGCCTGGCGTGCATGAATTTCTGGGTTCAGTCCCTAGCACCAACACCAAAACCAGAGCAATTATTTCCAATGCTTTCGGCTCCATCCATTTCACATAGTATCTCCACTGCAAGTTCAGATTTTAATACTTTTTCTTCATTCCAAAGGGGGTAAGTATAATTGTTACAATCCACCATAATATCCTCATCTTCTAAAAAATACATTTCCCATGAAAATAAGTAATTTCATAGAAGAATTTAAAATCTCTCAAATTCTAAAAGAGGTGTGGGTACAGTTCAATTAATGACTGCCACAGAGGCACTAGGTTTAATACTGAGCACTCCAATACCAATTATATATAGGAAGTGGTGCTATGGCTCACAGTGGTAGAGCACTAGCCTTGAGCAAAAGAGCTCAGGGACAGCACCCAGGCCCTGAGTTTAAGCCCCAAGACTGACACAATATTTAAAACAATTAAAAATAGATTTATATGTATATATACACATACACACAAATATGTATATATAATGTTTGAACACGCACATTTTTCTCTCATTCTTTAAATAATAAAGTATGCAACTATTTACATAACATTTACATTGCTTTAGGCATTATAAGAAATCCACAAATGAGTTAAGGTGTGAGGAAGACTGCATAGACTGCGTGCAAATACTAAACTTTTTTTTTTTTTGGTCAGTTGTAGAGCTTCAACTCCAGGCCTCTTTGTGCTCAAGGCTAGTGCTCTACCACTTGAGCCCCAAAGCCACTTCCAGTTTTTGTGTGGTTAATTGGAGATAACAGTCTTACAGGGACTTTTCTGCCAGGCTGGCTTTGGACCACAATCCTCAGATCTCAGCCTCCTGAGTAGCTAGAATTACAGGTGTGAGCCATCAGTACTCTGTCTACTAAGCTTTTTTTTTTTTTTTTTTTTTTGCCAGTCCTGGGCTTGGACTCAGGGCCGCAGCACTGTCCCTGGCTTCTTTTTGCTCAAGACTAGCTAGCACTCTGCCACTTGAGCCACAGTGCCACTTCTGGCCGTTTTCTATATATGCAGTGCTGGGGAATCGAACTTGCCACTAGACCATATTCCTAGCCCCTAAGCCATTTTTTAAAGAGACTAAAGCATCAGCAGATTTTTGTAACTGCAGTGATACTAATCCTTTGTGAATAGCAATGGATAACTGTTAATTCAACATATGCAGATATAACTGCTGCTTCTTCAAGTTGCAAAGGAAAACTCACTTTATAATTTTCAACTATTTGACCATCTATTACTTCACATGGCTCTCCTAATCTGTAAAGTATCTGTAGAGAAAAAAACACAACAAAACCTCTATTACAACATAAGTCTCAAGGAAGAAGCCATTTGCCTGTCAATGGACTAATAAGAGGAGAGTCAGGACTCTGTATCTCAAAACTGACTTGAGCACCTGGCAATTTTTTTTGTGTGTGTGCCAGTCCTACAGCTTGAATTTGGGGCCTGGGTTCTGTCCCTAAGCTTTTTTGTTCAAGGCCATCAAGACCATGGCACCTGCTTTTTTTAAAACAGAATAAAATATTTTTCTTTACTCTTCTCATAATAAAGCAATTTAACGTTTAAAACTGGTAAAATGTATTATCCAAAAAGAAACTCACTCATTACCTGACTTACATAACTGTAACCCCTCTGGTACATCACCTTTATAATATTAAAAAAAAAAAAAAAGAGCCAGGCACTGGTGGCTCATGCCTGTAATCCTAGCTTCTCAAGTGGCTGAGATCTGAGGATCACGATTCAAAGCGAGCCTGGACAGGAAAGTCTGTGAGACTCTTATCTCCAATTAACCAACAGGAAACCAGAAGTGGTACTGTGGCTCAAGTGGTAGAGCTCTAACTAGTCTTGAGCTGAAAAGCTCAGGGACAGCACCCCAGCCCTAGTTCAAGTCCATGCCAGACAAAAACACAAAAAAACCTACAACACATATAGAAATCAATACTACCTACACTTCTAAGCATCTACTATAGATCATGGGGGAAAAAAGCATCTACTACAGATCTGCAGAAAAGGGACATGACTTATTCACTTTTGGTTTTGTACATGTTGAGCTTTAGAGAATGGTTTTCCAACTTTCCCACTGAGTATATATAAAGCAGGTCACTAAAATAGTATTTTTTTAACACTTTTTTTCTTTCTTTCTTCCTTTTGTGTGTGTGTGTGTGTGTGTGTGTGTTGCTAAGCATGGATCCTAAGACATTATGCATTTTACGCAAAATAATAAAATAGAAAGAGTTCCTGGCATCTGTTACCAGCACTGTATTCATCCAGATAACTACGAGATTCCAGTGATCCTAGTAATGATCAACTTCAGTCTGACATTCTCCTCTTGTTCTAAACACAATTTTTTTCTCTCCTCTGTTCCCTGGAATACCACCAAAGAAGAGAATGATCCTGAGCCTGAGAACAAACAGAGCATCTAGAAAAGAACAATACAGAGAGTAATCTACACAGAAGTACCACCATTACCACATTCTGGGTCAGGGCCATTGGAGAGAGAGCAAAATCACATCATCTCAGTGTTGGGAAGGGATTATCATATATCAACAAATATTTTCCAAGTGACTGTGTGCTAGATACTAAAGCTACACAGATTATGACCAAATCCCTATTTAGGGCATTGTGTGCTAAGTACTTTAATAAGGAATTAATTAAGGGCTATGGAGTATAGAAGAAGAAATAAAAGGGTTGGTTTTTTCAAAACAAACTGTCATGACTTGAGATCAGAGCATCCATCATCTCCCACCAATCTTTTGTACAGAAGACTTACGCTAATTCAAGATGAGAATATAGAAGGGCTACAGTAGTCCTACAAGGGCTGGGATTTGTAGCCTCTTAGGTGCATGAACTTGTTCTACTCTGATTGGTTTAAAAAAACAACAAGAAGTTAGAGCTGGAGGCAAAGCTGAGTGGTCAGAGTACCTATTAGGAAGCACAAAGTCCTGAGTTCAAAATCCAGTACTGCTCCCAAAAAAGCTTTTATCATTTCTGTTCCACCTCTTCTTTTTTCCACACAAATCACAGGAAACCACTATTCTAGTCCAACCATTCACTCAGTGCCACTCTCTAAATTTTACAAGATAACAAATACCCAATCCTTAAAGAATAAATCTGGGGCTGGGGATATGGCCTAGTGGCAAGAGTGCCTGCCTCATATACATGAGGCCCTGGGTTCAATTCCCCAGCACCACATATACAGAAAATGGCCAGAAGTGGCGCTGTGGCTCAAGTGGCAGAGTGCTAGCCTTGAGCAAAAAGAAGCCAGGGACAGTGCTCACGCCCTGAGTCCAAGCCCCAGGACTGGCCCACAAAAAAAAAAAAAAAGAATAAATCTGCTGGGGCTGGGAATATGGCCTAGTGGTAAAGTGCTTGCCTCGTACACATGAGCCCTAAGTTCGATTCCTCAGCACCACATATATAGAAAATGGCCAGAAGGGGCGCTGTGGCTCAAGTGGCAGAGTGCTAGCCTTGAGCAAAAAGAAGCCAGGGACAGTGCTCAGGCCCTGAGTCCAGGACTGGCAAAAACAAAAAGAATAAATCTGCTCAAAGAAAATAGTCCCTGCATTTCCCTTCCTAAGGAAAATATAATTTACAGACTAGGCCATTTGCAGAGATTTAAGGAACAAGTTGAACTACCAGAATAAAACTAGCCAAGCTACATAACTTTTCCTTTGGCCCAAATTCTAATCTCCCCCGACCCTCTCTCATTTACTCGCTCTGCCCGCTCTCTTGCTCTTGCTCTCCTCTTCACTTTCTTCTCCTTCCCCTCTCCCAACTGCCTTCCCCTTACACTCCCACCTCCTCTCTCATTCTCTGTCTCTCCCTCATTCCCACATCCCCAGAATTAAGTCTTTCTAGCTCTGAGACTTTTTTCCCCAGTCCTGGGGCTTGAACTCAGGTTCTGGCACTGTCCCTGAGCTTTTGTGCTCAAGGCCAGTGCTCTACCACTTGAGCCACAACCCTACTTATAGCTTTTTTAGTGGTTAACTGGAGATAAGAGTTTCATGGACTTTCTTGCCTAGGCTGGCTTTGAAATGTGATTCTCAGATCTCAGTAACTAGGAACTATCGGTGTGAGCCAACCAGTGCCCAGCTTAGTTCTGAGACTTCTACCTTATAACTAACCCTAGCTTCCACCTGCACTACCACCACTATGCTTTTTATGACTCTAAAGAACCTACCCACAAGAACAATAGGAATTTACTAATCCACAAATCCTATTTCATTATTGCTTTCTAGACAAATCTTAAAAGCCTACAATGCCAAAAAAGGTATCATTTGTCTTTATACATCTCCAAAAGGAAAAACATACCTTTGATAGTTTTCTTAATTATCTCTCCTTCCTGTTAGAAACATACTTTAATAACCATAGCACATCCTAGCAAACTGCTGCTGTTTCAACAATTACAATAGTGTATATACTTTCAATAGTGAGTCAGCCTTAGGAGTGGTTTATACATGGAAATTCACCAGCTGGCATGTACACTTAGATTCAAGAAGACAAATGGAATTTCTGTGTCAGATTTTTCCAAGAGTTAACTAGTTTTTTAATTGATTATATCTTTCCCAAGAATTTACAGATGAAATGGTATTACATCTGGGACTTGTTTTGAAATATTGAAGAGGAAGAGAAAGAGTAAGGTTAAATAAGCTTGGTCATATATTGAGAATTTTTGAAACGAGTGCTAGGTCCTGAGTGGTTCATTACATTATTCTATTTTCTTTCTTTCTTTCTTTTTTCTTTTTCGGCCAGTCCTAGGGATCAGACTCAGGGCCTGGGCACTGTCCCTGGCTTCTTTTTGCTCAAGGCTAGCACTATACCGCTTGAGCCACAGCGCCACTTCTGGCTTTTCCTGCGTATGTGGTGCTGAGGAATCGAACCCAGGGCTTCATGCATGCTAGGCGAGCACTCTACCACTAAGCCACATTCCCAGTCCACATTACTCTATTTTCATATGTGTTTTGAAATATTCCAAAATAAAGGTTAAAAATTTTACTAGAGTCAGCCAGCATGGTGGCTCACACCTGTAATCCTAGCTACTCAGGAGGGTGAGGTCTGAGGATTGAGGTTCAAAGCCAGCCTGGGCAGGAAAGTCCATGAGATTCTTATCTCTAGTTAACCATGGGAAGTGGTGCTGTGGCTCAAGTGGTAGAATGCTAACCCTGAGCTAAAGTGCTCAGGGACAACACCTGGCCCAGAGTTCAAGCCCCAAGACCGACAGAAAAAAAATTACTGATGTCATGGTCAGGCAAACTTTAAAAAACATGAAGGGCTAAGCACAGTGGTTTCACACCTGTAATCCCAACTACTTGGAAGATCAAGTTGGAGGCCAAACCAGGCAGAAAGTGAGACCACAACTCAACCAAAAAAGCTAGGTATAATAGTGTGAACATCTGTAATCCCATCTACTTGGAGGTATAGGTAGGTGGATTACAATGGATTATAGCTCACTCAGGCTAGCTGGTGTAAAAAAATATGAGCCTAGTTATAAAATAACTAAAGCAAAAGGGGTTGGGGGTTATGGCCCAGTGGATAGAGTGCCTGCCTCATAAGCCAGAGGCTCTAAGTTCAAACCCTACATACACACACACACACACACACACACACACATACACACACACATACAACAACAACAAAACAAAAAGAAAAGAAAAAAAAAGTGATTCTTGGGACCAATGAGCTCCATGGCCTACCAGAGTAAAACTAGTTTCTTAACATACGTCTCAGCTCTAACAGTTATTCTTCACTGAGCAAGTATTTATTTATTGAGTACAAGTACCATGGGAACAAAATTACTGAGCATCAGCCTAAGCACTACAGACACGATAATTAACTGAATTCTGTCTCCCTCAAGGAATCAGGTTGGCAATCTGTAGTGGCAAATGAGGCATGCACATGGTATCCTAGAATACATCCAACTACTACCAATCCAACCCATCCGACTATTTATTACCAATCTGGGGGGAGGGGGGAACCTAGAATTTAATTTAGATGTTAAATTCTAAAAAAACTCAACCTGAGTTGAATAGATTATTTCTTTTTTACCTGTTAATCTATATTGTTTTGTAGATTATCAGATCATCGAGTAGATGCCTACATATATATACCATGTAAGTTAATGTACTCATTATTACATAAAGCAGAAATTAGCAAACCATCTTCCACCCAGCAGATATTTTTAATATACATTATGTGTCACAATATGCTAAACAGAAAGGATAAACACAGCATTTACTCTCATGGGATTTGTAAACTAAGAACATAGGAAGACAAAATAAGTAAGCAAGCAAGCAGAAAGCTGATTACTAACTCTCCAAGTTACAAAGGAAACAAAGAAGGAAACAGGATAAAAAAAAAAAACCCTACATTTTTTAGATATAGTGATAAGGAAAACTGAAAGAACTATGGATGATAAGGTAGCAAAACCAGAGGGGAAAGAAAATAAAGGCCAGATAAGGTAGCCAGATTGAAAAGATATAGCATGCAGCACCATGCAGGTCATGTGAAGAAATCTGCTATCCAGAATACAAAGAAAAAACCCTCGGAGATGAAAGCTTTAAGTAAACAAGTGATATGATTCTGCTTACGTTTTTAAGACCATTTTTGTTATTCTGGAGAGAATGAATTGAAGGAGAATAAATGTCTACAAAAAAAATTAGTAAAACCAGAACACGGAGATGATTCTTTTTTTTATCAGTAGTGGGGCTTGAGCTCCGTCAGGGCTCAGGTGCTGTCCCTGAGCTCTTTTTGCTTAAGGCTAGGCGCAGTACCACTTCCGGTTTTCTGGCGATAACAATCTCATAGACTTTCCTGCCCTGGCTGGCTTCAAACTTGGGTCCTCAGATCTCAACCTCCTGGGTAGCTAGGACTACGGGCATGAGTCTCTGAGGCCCAGCCCATAGGTGATTTTAATCAACAACAAGAAAAAAATCACCACTGCATTCCATTACCAACCTAAAGTCTTTTAAATAGCAAGTCCAGGCCTCAGCTGCAGGCTTCTGAGTTGTTTTGTTTGTCTGCTGGCTCTTAATGCTTACACCCAAGGGTCCTGATCTCTGAGGAGGTCTCTGGGCAGCTGCAACAAGCCCACATGCCTGGGGGTTAGCATTCTTCTCACTCTCCAATTGCCAGAGTCAGATTCATTTTCACTTACTCATTTAGTCCATCATCAGCTTCTTGAGTGAAAGGAACAGAGTAGGGGACTTCCTCAAGAATTTCACAAGACAATAAACTTTACTGAACATTTGATAAAGAATGTGATTGCATAACCTTTCTTGCTACCGCCAACTATGTTCCAGGTGGGGAATCTACTATGAAAGCAATACTAATATTCTTGTTTGAATTTGCCAGATCTCAGAAAACTGCCTAAGGCAAATTTATTTAGTTCCTTTTTTATTTTATTTTATTATTATTATTATCATTATTATTATTATTATTTTGGTGCTGGTCCTGGAGCTTTGAATTCCAGGCCTGGGCAGTGTCCCAGGGTTTTTTTACTCTCTACCACTTGAGCTCGCAGGTCTACTTCCGCCTTTATTAGTGAGTAATTGGAGACCTAAGTCTCACTGACTTCCTTGATCCAGCTGGCTTCAAACTGCGATGCTCAGATCTCAGCTTCCTGAGAAGCAAGGATTAGAGGCGTAAGCCACCAGCAGCTAAGTAGTTCCATACATTTTTTTAAATGTGCTTTTCATTCTAAAGTCTAAGCAAGAAAAAACTTCCCAAATCAATCCAAAAACTCATGGAGAGCATGAAAGATCCTGAATAGCAAAAGCAATCCTGAATAAGAAGAGCAACAATGTAGGTATCTCAATACTGGACTTCAAATTATACTGCCATAGCAGCAAAAACAACATGGCACTGGCACAAAAAATAGAATTGGAGACCAATGGAACAGAATAAGAAATCCAGGAATAAAAGCATACTCCTACAGCCATCTAATTTTCAATAAAGAGCCAGAAACAGGAGAAAAGATAATCTCTTCAAAAAAATGATGCTGGAGAACTGGGGATATGGCTTAGTGGTAGAGTGCTTGCCTAGCATGCATGAAGCCCTGGGTTCCATTCCTCAGTACCACATACACAGAAAATGCCAGAAGTGGTGCTGTGGCTCAGGTGGTAGAGTGCTATTCTTGAGCAACAGAAGCTCAGGGACAGTGCCCAGGCCCTGAGTTCAAGCCCCAGAAATGGCAAAAAAAAAAAAAAGATGCTGAGAAATTGGTTATCTACTTACAAGAAACTGAAATACTTAATCCCTATCTCTCACTCTATACAAAAAAAGGGGGAAAAAAATCAACTCCAAATGGATCAGAGAACTCAAAGTAAGGTCAAAGACTTTAAATCCACTACAGGAAAACACGGAGGAACATCTGAAAGTTGCAGACTCCAACTGCTCAGAAAACAAGAATAATCAACAAACAGGACTACTTCATATGAAAAAGCTTCTGGACAACAAAAAAGAATGAAGGAGGAGGAGGAAAACGAGTGGAGGGGAATAAGGGGAGGAGGAGAAGGAAGAGGAGGAGGAAGAGGAAGAAGAGCAAGAGTGGGGGGAAGAAATCTTCACTAGCCATTTAACAAATAAAGGATTACTATCTAGACTGTACACAGAGCTCAGAAAGTTGAACAGCAAACCTGGTACCAGTGGTTCACACCGACAGCCCCTCAGCCACTCAAAAGTTTAGATCTGGAGAGTCACAGTTCAAAACCCATGAAGGAAGATAAGTCCTTAAGATTTCATCTCCACAATAATCAGAAAAAAGCAGGTCTGGAAGCATAGCTCAAGTGGTATAGCACCAGCCAAGCAAGCCAAGCAAGCATAAGACCTTGAGTTCAAACCTCAATACTGCTAAGAAGAAAAAAAAAAAAAGTAAACAGCAAAAGAACAAATAATCCAACCAGGCAGCAACGGCTCACACCTGTAATCCTATCTACTAAGGAAGCTGAGTTCTGAGGATTGCAGTTCAAAGCCAGCCTAGACAGGAAATTCTGTGAGATTTTTATCTCCAATCAACTACTCAAAAAAGCCAAAAGTGGGGGCTGGGAATATAGCCTAGTGGCAAGAGTGCTTGCCTCGTATACATGAAGCCCTAGGTTCAATTCACCAGCACCACATATATAGAAAACGGCCAGAAGTGGCGCTGTGGCTCAAGTGGCAGAGGGCTAGCCTTGAGCAAAAAGAAGCCAGGGACAGTGCTCAGGCCCTGAGTCCAAGGCCCAGGACTGGCAAAAAAATAAATAAATAAATAAAAATAAAGCGGCACTGTGGCTCAAAAGGCAGAGCACTCACCTTGAGCAACAGCACCCAGGCCCAGAGTTCAAGACTCAGGACCAGTGCACGCACGCACACACGTAATGAGAGAATAACTAGAAAGCACTGTTACCAACCATATGTGAAAAAAGTATAGAAAAGAGTAATGTGATAACAGCTAGAGAGCATTAAGCTACCAATATATGTGAGAACATTGAAAACATAAAAATATATATGTATATATTATACACATATATGTATGTATAGTCTCATAACCACAAGATGGGGTTATCCAAAAAAAAAGGAAAAATAATAAATGAATAAGTGTTAAGGACATAGAGAAATCAGAGCCATGTGCACTAAAATGAAAGTGTAATTAATCTTTAAGGGTGAAAATAACAAGACTTTGAACGTGTTGAAGATAACATGTAGTGCTAGAGGGGTGGTTCAAGCAGCACAGCACCTGCCTAGCTAATGAGACCCTGTGCTCAAACACCGGTGAACACAAAAACAAAATATAGCACATATGTTTGAAATGGTATGTTCTGAATCACACAAACTTGTGTTAAGTATGATATCCTTTCTTTTTCTCTTTGCAGCTCTGGGAATGGAACTCTGGGCCTCAAGCATGCTAGGCAAACAGTCTACCACTTGAGCTAGACCCCTGGCGCTTTTGTTAACATTTTATTTTGGTTTTCGGACAAGGTCTCACTCTTCACTTTGTCCTGGCTGACACCCAACTCAAGGACCTCCTATCTTCAAGGAGCTGGAATCACAAGCATAGGTTACCATACCCAGCCTAGTATGATATTCTTAATGACTAAGGAACATAAAACTTTTTTTTATCTTCCTTCTGTGGTATGGTACTGAGGACATAAGTAGAAACAGTTATTAATAAGAGAAATCTGTCATAAGGACAAATAGATCTTTCTGAACTAAAATAAAGTACAAAATCATACATCCACACAATTCCAATACCAATTTCCTTTTTCCTTGCTTCCATATTCCTGTCACATTTCTCTCATGTAGCTCCTCTGATGTGTCAGCACAGAGACAAACTGACTACTGCCAAGGCAAAGGCCGTTCATTAAGCACTCTTGCTGGACTCAGATTGCGGCCGTGGGAACTGCCTCCTCTTAAATTTCTGGGCTATTATCAGATAGAAGCAGCTCTTAATCTCCCTTGGCTTGCTCTGCAGAGGCATGTGCCAAGTAAAGGTGGGGGAGAAGAGGCTGAGGTCCACAGTTTCCTGAAGTCCTGTATTCTCTATCTTCTTATCCATTATGGGCTCGGAACACATGTTATTTAGTGTCCCAATAGGTTTTATTTTTTAAATCTGCCTCATACAAATATTGTATTACATCCATGGGAGAGAAAACAGTATCTACTAGGTGACACTACTACTCTGATGCTGCAAATGCAGGAAGAAAAAGTCAGGAAAAAATAGGTGGCTGGGACCTGATGGCTCACGCCTGTCATCTTAATAATTCAGGAGACTGAGATCTGAGGATAAAAGGTTCAAAAAGCCAACCCTGGCAGAAAACCAGAAGTGGAGCTGCAGCTCTAAGTGGTAGAGCTAGCTAGCCTTGAGCAGAAAAGCTCAGGGAGAATGCCCAGGCTCTGAGTTCAAGGCCCACGACCAACAAAAAAAAGGGGGGGAGGGAGGGAGGAGAAGGAGGAGGAGGAGGGGGCTGGGAATGTGGCCTAGTGGTAGAGTGCTTGCCTAACATGCATGAAGCCCTGGGTTCGATTCCTCAGCACCACATATACAGAAAAAGTCAGAAGTGGCACTGTGGTTCAGGTGGTAGAGTGCTAGCCTTTAGTAAAAAGCACCCAGGGACAGTGCTCAGGCCCTGAGTTCAAGCCCCAGGACTGGCAAAAAAAAAAAACCCACCAAAAAACAAGAAATTAAATGAGGATATTCTATAGAGAAGGGAATGTAAAAATATGCTTGTAACTATACTATCACTCACTTGCATTAAGCAAGAGCTGTTTTCCAAAGTTTTAGTTTAAAAACAAATGTCCCATCACCCTCTTTCTGCCTCCAGCCACAGACACTGATCTCAATTTCTCTCACTACAACTTGGTTTCGCCTGTTCTAGAACTTCAAATAAATGAACCCAATCTCTTCTATGTCTTAGTTTGAATTCATTCACATTACTACACATACTGATAATTCAGTCCTTTACTCTTTTTTTCTTTTGTTTTTTGGTCATTCCTGGGGCATTTGAGTTGTATAAACTCATGGCCTTTACCATTTGCTTTACCATTTGAGCCATTCCAATAGCCAAAAATCATTTATGCTGTTGGCCAATAATATCTTTTTTTTTCCTGGTACTGGAACTTGATCTCAGGGCCTCATACTAACTGAACTTGCTTGCTCAGCTGGTGCTCTACCACTTAAGCTACACATCTAGCCCCTAATCATATATTTTCTTCTGTGAAGTGTCTATTCAAAGTCTCTTAGTAACTTCTGTGTATGTGCCAAAAATCTGGAGGAAGTGTGTGTGTGTGTGAGTGTGTGTGTGTGTGTGTGTATACCAATTATGGGTCTTGAACTCAAGACCTAGGTGCTGTCCCTGAGCATTTATTTCTCAAGGCTAGCACGCTTACCACTTGAGCGACAACTCCATTTCTGGCTTTTTGAGTAGTTAAATGGAGGTAAGAGTTTCATAGGGGCTTTTCGGCCCGGGCTGGCTTTGAACCACAATCCTCAGATCTCATTAGTGCCCAGCTCTTAGTTTTTCTTTTCTTTTCTTTTGTGCCAGTCCTGGGGCTTGAATTCAGGGCCTGAACACTGTCCCTAAGCTTCTCTTGCTCAAGGATAGCAGCATTCTACCACTTGAGCCACAGCACCACTTCCAGCTTTTTCTGTTTATGTGGTACTGAGGAATTGAACCCAGGGCTTCATGCATGCTAGGCAAGGACTCTACCACTAAGCCACCTCACTGGCCTGTCTTAGTAACTTTTTAACAGGGCTATTTGTCACACTATTGAATTTTTGGAGCTTTTGAAAACATTATGAACATGTATTTTTCTTCTCAATCCCTCACCATATCTTTTGGGGGGAAAAAAGCTTTAATTTTAATAAAGCCCAATTTCTCAAATTTATTTTTATGATAGTGGTTCTTCTTTGCTTTAAAAAGTCTTTTCTTATCCCTAGATCACAAAGATTTTTCTCCAAAAATCTCTGTTTTTATAGTTTATTGTACGTCTAAGTCTATGAGCCATTTCAAATTAATCTTTGGGTATGAGGACTGGTACTGAGAGTCATTTCTTCCTACATAAATATCTAGGTGCTCCAATAGCATGTATTCCTGTTGTGCTGTTGTTGAAAATCAACTAATTATGTGTACAAATATTTCTGCACTCTCTAGTCTGTTTCCAATGGTTCATGTATCTGTTTTTACACTAGTGTCACACTGTTTTGATTGCTGTAGCTTTATAAGAATTTCTAATATAGGTAATTTAGTTACCTCATTTGTTCTTCTTTTGAACTGCTTTGCTAATTACAAGTCCAGTGTACTCCCATCTAAATTTGAGATTCAGAAAGCCAATTTTTTTTTAATCTCTTGGGATTTTGACTAAGAACACTCTGAATCTGTAGAGGAGATCAAATGATTTAATAGTATTGGGTGTTATAAATTATGATATATCATATATACACTATCATATATACCACATATACAAACTATATCACCACTAATTATGTATTTCCACTAAGAGAAGGATCAGTAATGTTCTGTAATTTTCAGTTTAAAAGAGCTTATGCTCTGTAAGTATTCCCTTAAGTTACCTGTCTCCTTATTTGCAATGCACTGGTTTCTAAGTACATATGTGTACGTACACACACACACACACACACACACACACACACACACACACACATACAGAGACAGAGACAGAGAAAAGGTTTGGCAAACTGAAAAGTGAACCTAGGACCTAAAATGCATTAGGCAAGCCCAGGCCAGTGCTCCAAATGCTGAGCCCCATCCCCAGTCCCTAAGTATTCAAACTGTGAATGTTTAGTTATCATAATTTCAAAAGATAATTTAAAATCCCACACTGAGATGGGCATGGTGACACACTGCTGTCATCCCAGCAGAGGGAGATAGAGGCACAGGCAGGAAGATGACAAGTTAGAGGCTTGGGCAAAGTTAACAAGACCCTATCACAAAAGCAAATGCAAAAGAGGCCCTGGGGGTGACTCAAGTTGTATAGTACACGTCTATTTACCAAGCCTACGACCTAAGCCTTTTTTCAAATGTGTGCACTTGTGTCTTTATACTCTCCATACTTATATATTTTCTTTCTCTACTCACCAAGATCAGTGAAGTCAAGGAAATACCAACACTAGATCATTGCCTACTTCATGTCTCATTTTCTCTTCAATGGGAAATGGAAATGGGTTGTATAATGAGGTATGTGAAGCAACCACAGCTGTAAGATGACAGAAATAACATGCCTGAGAACTGGGAATAGTGGTAGAGTGCCTGCCTAACATGCAGGAAGCCCTGGGTTCGATTCCTCAGCACCACAAAAACAGAAAATGCCAGAAGTGGTGCTGTGGCTCAAGTAATAGAGTGCTATCCTTGAGTGAAAGAAGCTCAGGGATGGTGCCCAGACCCTGAGTTCAAGCCCGAGGACTGACAAAAGAAAAAAGAAAAACAAAAGAAATAACATGCCTGAGTTATAGCAACCCTCAGATATCATGTATTTTATATGTGTATATTAGTCTGCAACCTTAATTACATATTTCCTTGTATGAGTCCTTTTGAGAAAACAATTCTAAAATTCAATAAATACTTTTTTTTATTAACTAATAAAATTCCAGCCAAGTACAGTAAGTGACCTGAGCCTGTACTTCTAGCTATTCAGGAAGCTAAGGCAGGAAGATTGTTTGAGCTCAGTGACAACTGGGACAACACTGTAAGACTCTGTCTGGGAAAAAAAAAAAAAAGCTGGGCGTCAATGGCTCATGCCTGTAATCCTAGCTACTCAGGAGGCTGAGATCTGAAAATCACAGTTCAAAGCCAGCTAAGTAGGAAAGTTTGTAAGATTCTTTATCTCCAATTAACCATGAAAAGCTGAAAGTAAAGCTAAGGCTAAAGTGGTGGAGCACTAGCCTTAAGCATAAAAGCTCAGGGACAGCACTTAGGTCCTGAATTCAAGCCCCAGCACTGGTACAAGTATGCATATATATTCTCTCTCTCTCTCTCTCTCTCTCTCTCTCTCTCTCTCTCTCTCTCTCTCTCTCTCTCTCCCTCTCCCTCCCTCTTTCTCTCTCTCTCTCCAGAGTTTTGGCTTCTCTCAAAAAAATCTGAAGATGGGGGGCTGGGAATATGGCCTAGTGGCAAGAGTGCTTGCCTCCCATACATGAAGCCCTGGGTTCAATTCCCCAGCACCACATATACAGAAAATGGCCAGAAGTGGCGCTGTGACTCAAGTGGCAGAGTGCTATCCTTAAGCAAAAAGAAGCCAGGGACAGTGCTCAGGCCCTGAGTCCAAGCCCCAGGACTGGCAAAAAACAAAACAAAACAAAAAAAAACCCTGAAGATCAGAAACCTGGCTGTCACCCCACATGTCAACAATAGAAATAAATACACCCTCTTTAGATATGTACTCTCTGATTTGCCTAGCTCTCATTACTCCTTATTAAAATCTGACCTGACTATGGACAGTGAAGGCTTGAAGGTAGATTGAGAAAAGAAGAATCTTTAATATGATTAGATTTGCATTCTAAAACTCTTGCTTCACCACGGAGAACTGACTGAGGTCAAAGGAAATGATGGAAACAGGGAAGCCAATTAAGCATTTCTATACGCAATCCTGAAGTAGCATGCATTGGAGTCATTTGAGCACTTTTGAAGGAAGAGATAAGGTGACAAGTGAAGTAACACTTAAGTAACTATCAACAGAGATTGATGATGGAATAGAGGAGAGGAAGGAGATATGAAAATTGACCCATCATATTTCTGACTTATGTAACAGGTAGTTAGAAATGCCATTCAAAATGGTGAACATTCAAGCCAGAACAACTCTGGCAGTAGGAAATGAAGATTAAGTGTTGGGTTTGGAATGTAAATTTAAGATGCTTGAGAGACATCCAAATGAAGATAGCAAAATGATTAGCCTTCAAAAGAGATTGAAGCTAGGCACTAGCTTCAATCCTAGCTACTTAGGAGGCTGAGATCTAAGGATAGTAGTTCAAAGCCAGCCCAGACAGGAAAGTCCAAGAGATGTGTATCTCTAACCTCCAAAAAGCCAAAAGTGAAGCTATGGCTCAAGTAATAAAGCATTAGTCTTGAGCACAAGAGCTAAAGGCTGGGAGGGGGGCGGGGGGAAGGAGGTTTTGCGCCTGGGAACATGGCTTAGCAGTAGAGTACTTGTCTAGTATGCATGAAGCGCTGGGTTCGATTCCTCAGCACCACATAAACAAAAAAAGCCGGGGTGGTGCTGTGGCTCCAAAGGTCCAGTGCTAACCCTGAGCAAAAAGAAGCCAGAGACAGTGCTCAGGCCCTGAGTCCAAGGCCCAGGATTGGTTAAAAAAGAGAGAAAGAGAGAGAGATTTGAGAGCCACTGGCATATAAATTGTTATTTCAAGCTATGGGAGCCAAGCGCCAGTGTCTCATGCCTGTAATCCTCAAATCTAGCTGGAGCAAGAAAGTCTGTAAGACTCTTACCTCCAATTAACCACCAAAAAACTGGAAGTGGCGCTGTTGCTCAAAGTGGCAAAGCACTAGCCTTGAGCAGAAAAGGCTCAGGGACAGTGCCCAGGCTCTGAGTTTAAGCCCCATGACAGACAAAAAAAAGTGGGGGGAGGGGGAACTATGGGAGTAGGTGAGATCTCCTACAAAGGAAAAGGAAGTTAAGAGGATTTCAAGGTGAATCTTGAGAAACTCTCACATTTAGAGGCCAAATTTGAGAACAACTAGCAAAAGAGAGTTTGCAGGAAAGATGGCATGAACAGGTATGAGGAGGATATAGTAGCCTATGCCAATAATCTCACTAATGGAGAGGAGAGGCAGGAGGATCTTGAAGTTCGTCTGACCATAGTGAAACACTGTTGGAGGAGTGAGGAGGACGAAGAAAGAGAAGACAGGAAGAAAAGGAGGAAGGAGAAAGAAGAAAAAGGAAGTAGGGAGATGGAGAAGGACATGCTCCTGCAACAAGGAGCATATCATACCAAATGAACAACTAAATCAAGTGCCATTTGAGAACATAAGAAAGACACCAACTTCTAACATGTGCAAAGTACTGCTGGCATCGAGAACACAGCCATAACAAAGTCTGTACCCATAAGCAAGGTCCACCCTTTAAAGACCATCACCTAATAAGAGGAGACACATATTAGATCAAGTGGTAGGAAGTCCTCTGGAAAAAAGTGAAGCAGGGTAAGGAATGCCAGAGATTGAGGGGTCTGAACTCAGAGCCAGGGCAGGCTATCTTTGGGGTTTTGTGGTCAAAGCTCATGCTCAACCATTTGAACCACAGCTCCACTTCCAGCTTTTTGGTTAACTGGAGATGAGAGTCTCATGAACTTGCCTGCGCCTGCCCAAGCTGGCTTCAATTTGTGATCCTCAGATCTCAGCCTCCTAAACTGCTAGGATTACAGGCATGAACCATTAGTGCCTGGCTAAGATTGCTTTTTTATATATAAAATATCTCCAATAAGGAGATACCTCAGTAAAGATCTAAAACACAGCGATTAAATAAATAATGCAAACAGTCCAGGAGAGAATATTTCACATAAAAGCAGCAGCAAGCACAAAGACCTGGTAGATTCAGAAACAACAAGGAAACAGTGGAGGGTCACAGCAAAAAAACTAGCAGAGTAAGCAAGAGGGAGGGTGGCAGACAATGATATTGACCAATCATCACCAGATATAGTGCTACACATTTGTAATCTCAGTATTTGGGAGGCTGAGGTAAGAGGATCTCAAGATCAAGGCCAGCCTGGCTACAAAACAAGACGCTTTCTCAAAAACACAAAACGAACCTCCCATAAGTAGCTCATACCTGTAACCTTAGCTACTCAGGAGGCTGAGATTGAAGATAGAGGTTCAAAGGTAGCCCAAGCAGGAAAGTCCATGAAACTTTTACCTCCAATTAACAAGCAAGAAACCATAGGTGAAGCTGTGGCTCAAGTCGTAGAGGTGGTGCTCAAACTAAAGGAAAGCACCCAGATCATGAGTTCATGCCCCAGCATTGGCACCAAAACATAAAGCACAAAACAAAACAAATCAGGCACTGGTAGTTTGCACTAATAATCTTAGCTACTTAGGAAGCTAAGAACTAGAGGCTAACATGGGCAGAAAAATCCTCAAGACTCCATCCCAAATTAACCACTGTAAAGCATGGCTGGAGGTGTGGTGTGGCTCAAGCAGTAGAGCACTAGCTAAGCAAACAAGCTGAGCAAGCATGAGGACCTGAGCTTAAACCCCAGTACTGAGGGTATAAGATAGGGAAAGTAAAACAAGCTATTTGGGGGCCAGGTACCAGTGAGAAAGGGAAGGGTCAATAGAAAGGGTAAGGGCTGGGAATATGGCCTAGTGGCAAGAGTGCTTGCCTCCTATACATGAAGCCCTGGCTTCAATTCCCCAGTACCACATATACGGAAAACGGCCAGAAGGGGCGCTGTGGCTCAGGTGGCAGAGTGCTAGCCTTGAGCAGGAAGAAGCCAGGGATGGTGCTCAGGCCCCGAGTCCAAGGCCCAGGACTGGCCAAAAAAAAAAAAAAACACTACATATTGGTTAGAGATGTAGCTCAGTGGTAGAGTTCTTGTCCAGCCTTTACAAACTCCTAGGTTTGATCCCCAGCATCTCAAAAAAAAATTGTATGCGGCCCTAATTCAGCACTCATTTCAACATATATGGTCTATCATGTAAAAGGCATACAGCAATACACAATAAATATTTATAGGTATCTAAAAAGGAATTAGTTCTACCAAATAACCATTCCTTTCGCTAACATGGTTGGTTTTTTTTGGGCCCACTGTGGTGGCGAGCCTCCCTCCATGATCCTCACCTCCTAGGGTTCACTCCCTACATGACCAGTTCCCTTCCCAGGGCGTGACCAGCAGGACTCTGGAGAAGTGATAGTATGGGATTTCTAAAGACGGATCATGAAAAGCAATTTGGCTCGGTCTGGACTTCCTGCACTGGGGGCGCCAGCTGCCAGGCCAACAGGGTACTCAACGAGCTCCGCAGAGCGGCCCCATGGAGAGCTGGGACCTCTGACCAACAGCCCGCCCGACCTGCCGGCCTGGAGGAGCATCCATCAACCTCCGCCACGCTTCCACGTAAGCACATCAACTCATGTATCAGTGGACTCCCTGAAGAGACACTGCCTGATCCACCCAGTCACGCTGTTCCCAAATTCCTGACTGGCAGAAATTATAAGACAATGCATGCCTATTGTTGACTTAAACATCAACTGTTGAGGTAATAACATGCTACGCAGAAACAGAGAGGAACGTACTCATTCTCCAAAATTTCAAGCCACTTAAGAACAAAGACTGACTCCTTCATATTCAAAGCTCCTAAGACATAAATAGGGTTTATATCTGCTGAACTGCATCTATAGGCAGGGAATACCCTTTGTTCAAGGGTCCTTTCCTTCCAACATGTATCATTTATAAACTACACCCTATGCCTATATCACTTTATCTGCCACTTTCAATGTCCTTCCTTTTTTCTTTCAAAGACCTTCTGAAATTGCCTGATCAGCCTTTCCTCAGACAGGCAATAAAAATGTTCCGCCTGTCAATAGTTTCCAATTACCATTCCAACCACATGTAACCCACAGAGACTGTGGAAGTAAACATAGGTTTACAGAGTTACTTTATAGTCGACAAATATTTACTGAGCACCTAGTTGATCTTCACCCCCTAAGTACCCGCAATTACAAGCATGAACCAATACATTCAGCAGCATACTACACTTCTATGTCAGAGATTCAAGTTATATGTCACTAACTCATGCTAGTTGCATTATTTAGCTACCCCAAACCTCAGTCTCCTTATCCTAAGGTAGAGGTGAAAGCAACCTCACGGAGTTTTTGTAAGAATTAAGTACAAAGCCTGGCTTGGGGCTAGGGGTATTGCTGAAGTGGTAGAGCATACAATGAGCAAGTGCAAGGCCCCGAGCTTAAACCCTAGTAGCAAATAAAAACAAAAACTAAAGAAAAAAAAAAAACACCTGGCATGGGGGGAGGGGATCCTCAAGTAATGATAAATTTCCTTCTTCTTC
Organism: Perognathus longimembris pacificus; assembly: GCF_023159225.1. Taxonomy (NCBI): domain Eukaryota; kingdom Metazoa; phylum Chordata; class Mammalia; order Rodentia; family Heteromyidae; genus Perognathus; species Perognathus longimembris. Next base: position 146,351 of record NW_025960893.1, on the reverse strand, counting down.
TTCCCTTTTTAAGTTCAGCTCTGTTTGGAATATTCCTCATCTTCTTCTTCTTCTGAGTTAATATACAGTTCAAACCCCTTCTTCTTTTAAAGGCTTCCCATACATCCAAAGGAAAAAGTCCCTAGACTCTCGTCCAATTCCCAGCTGGCACCTAGACTTCATTTCAGTTTGTTATGACCATGTCATTTTCTGCCTCTCCCAATAAACTGCATGCCTCTCGTGAGCAGAGACCACTTATCTCACTCATCTTGATAATCCCCGCTCAGAAAAAAACACCTGGGCTATCACAAGCCTAGAACAGAAAGTTGCTGAATGAATAAGTGAAGTCATTACTTAAGAAGTATCCATAATTATGACTAGGTGACCCAAACTTTATGGTTTTGCCCTTTGGGGGCTGAAATCCTATTTTATACCTTCCTGAATCCCTCCCTCACAGCATTTGGCAGAGCCTTAAGGACAAAGAAAGTCTGCAATAAATACGTCTGCTTGATGGAATACATATTACATTTCCAACTCTTATGATTTAAGTCTAAAAACATATCCTAGTGAATGTGACTTTGGAAGCCTTTTTAAACAGGGGCCCTTAACAGTACTGGTAAAGAACTGAGGTCCCCACTAGAGCTAGCTAGACTGCGCTTTTTCCTTGCATGTGTCTCTGAAGAAAGCAGTAATAATCTGCTTCTAACTCACTTCATTAAGGAATCGGGTGTCATAAAGCCCTTTGAATTGCTATGAAAAAACACAACATTAGGCAAAACTTAGTTTAATAACTTTCAGGCAAAGTTCCCCACCCTGCAGCCATGGGGCTGCGGGCCAGCTGGCTGTACCACCTCACCCCTGGGAGGCAGCTGCTTTCCAACAGTAAAACTTCCTGAGTGAAATCTGGAGTTTGGGGGGAGATAGTCTAAAGAAAAGCACTTGAGTCCTAACTTACTAGAGGAAAAAAAAAATAGATTATGTTACAGGCTGTGGCTTCATCTAAGAAAGACCTCAAAAACTCAAAACTTGGGCACATTCCAAACATCTTCTGGGTTTAAAACTCCATAAAAATGCACTAAGTGGGCTGGGAATATGACCTAGTGGTAAAGTGCTCACCTCGTATACATGAAGCCCTGGGTTCGATTCCTCAGCACCACATATATAGACAAAGCCAGAAGTGGCGTTGTGGCTCAAGTGGTAGAGTGCTAGCCTTGAGCAAAAGAAGGCAGGGACAGTGCTCAGACCCTGAGTTCAAGCCCCAGGACTGGCAACAAAACAAAAAACCGCATTAAGTGTAGATGTAACTTCATTATTATATTATATTTAAGTGCTGTATCTCACATTCCTGTACACACACATTCATTCCAAGTACAGGCTGACACGCAGTAAGCTGTCCACTAACTGAACTGTCCCTTAGTTATGCCACAGAACAGGGAGAAAACAGAAGTCCTGACAAAGCCAATCTGGATTTCTGCTTCAATCAACACACTGGCCCACCTTTCTTTCTTCAACATCACACCAGGAAATAGTTCCTGGGCCCTTATGGAATGTTTTCATTCAGTACTCGGAATAAACCCTTTGCAGTGGTTGCTACTATTAACTCCGCTTTTCAGATGAAAAACAAAAAAACCGAAACAAAACAAAACCGAGGCCCCTGCGTTAGATACCTAACAAATGACAGGTCTGAGAGTTTGGCTGGGAAGTTCCAGCCCGAGCCACCCTAGAGCATCAGTGCTTTCTAATGGTAACGTCGAGGAGAGAGGTTGGACCCGAAGTTCCTCGGGGACAGTTTCCCATCTCGGCCGTTAAGTTTCAAATCTGCAGGACCCCCCCCCGTCCCCCCGCAAGACCCGGAGTCACGTCCAGGTGAGCCCGCATTCAATCGGAGGAGGCTGAGGGTGTCTGGATCCTGCAGGTGGCACGGGGGCGCCGAGAAGACGCCCCGACCAGGCGCCCCGATACCCCCGCCCCAGCGCCTGCGGTTGAACCCCGGGAGCCGCGAGGGCGGGAACCTCGGGTGCCTCCTCACTCACCCAGCGCGGGCGCGGCCGGGCCCGGTACGGCCCTGCACGGCGCCGCACAGGTGCAGGACCACGCCCCGACGGCCCGGCCCCACGGCCCCGCGCCCCCGACCCCGCGCCCCCAGCCCCGAGGGGCAGAGAGGGACCCCCCGAGCAGAGCCACGAGGGGTCCGTCCCACCCGGCCCCGGGGGAGCCGCGGCGGGGGCGCGCGGGGAGGGGAGGATGCTCGCGGGCGCGCGCGGGGCGGCCGCGGTGGGGGAGGGGTCCCTGCCCGGACTCACCGCCTCGCGCTCCTCCCGGCCCCGGCCCCGGCCCCGGTCCCGGCCCCACTCCGGCGCCCGCAGCTCCACTCTCCTCCTCAGACTCAACCACCAGCTAGGGGACGCGGGAACTGGGCAAAAGTCGGCGCGAAAGGAAGGGAGAGCGGCGGGCAGGACCCAGGGGGTGGGGACGGTGGGACGGCCGCTCTCGCCGCCGGGGCCCACCACCGATTCAGCCGTCGCCGGCTCCTCTCAGTCAGGGAAAGCTGCGGGCCCGCCCACCACACCCGAATCCCGCCTCCCGTACCGCCCACTGGAAGAGTGATGGCATCCTTGACCAATCAGAGTCCTTATGCAGGCTGGGCTCGCCCGACTAAGAGGACTTAGGGGAGGGACGGGAAACCGGGGAGGCGAAGACGGCCCGTGACTGACAGCTCGGATCAGCCAATGGGGAACGGAAAAATGACCTCATCGCCGAGGGAAGGCTGCAACTGGCCGAGCCGCTGCCAGGAGGTGGGAGGAAATCGGCGACCGGCTGGAGGCGGGACTCTAGACCTTAAAGGGACCGCGGTGCCTGGGTCGCCCTGTCAGGGGAAGGGCGGCGGACGGGGCTGGACTGCGGAGGGCCCCGGGGTCAGTGCCCTGCCGCAAGCTCTTACTGCAGTCATAACCGCGGTAATCCTCCAGCCCCCATCGCGATCCTCGTTGGGGCGTTAGGGCCCCGCTGCGGCTCCAAGTGGATTATTTCACGTTCATGCCTTCCCAAAATGAGACAATAAATTCCACTCTGGCCTGGAGCCCTGGATTCCCGTCAGGCCTCGGCCTCCCCGGGAGCCGCCGCCGCCTGCTTTCTCTGAGTCAGTTTCCCCAACGGTAAAAGAAGGCTCCTGACATCTACCTGCGAAAAATGCTTGGGGCTTGGGGCAGGGAAAGTGCTTGAATCTGCAGACTCCAGGAAGAGGCCGCCTGCAGAGGAGGGGCTGCACCCTGGGGAACTCTGAAATGCTGGTGTGCAGCAAAAGGGGCGTGTGTGTGTGTGTGTGTGTGTGCTTAGTAACACCTGGCCCCTCACTCCCCAGCAACAGGAGGGAGCCCCCAAAAGAAAATTATTACCCCAACTGGGGGAGTTGGAAAAGAGAGAGAGAAGTGCTTTGCCCCAGAGGCGTCATGAGAATGGGGTTCCCAGGCAGGCAGAGGAGGAAGGGGGACCAGGGGAGTTCCGTAGAAAGGCAGAGACTCTATTGCACCTTCTCTTATATCCAGGTTGGGGTCCCTTGGGAGGTCTGCCCATTGGTGTAGCTCAGTTGAAGGGCAAGGGGAGGAGGTGCTGCTCTCTCTGTCCAACAGCCAACACGGCCCTGGGTATTTCCAGTTATTCATCTATAAGTCAGATTCAAGTTCAGTACCACCAGCTCCTCCCAGAGTCTTGGAGGTCCGCCAGATCCTATGGCCCCTTAGTCACGCCTTCCACCAAGGCAAAAAGTTCCATCCACAAAAAGTCTAATACAAATTATCTATCCAACAAAATACATTCTTTTTATGAACTCAAGGCCTGGGCGCTGTCCTTTAAATTTTCACTTAAGGTCGTGTTCTACCATTTGAGCCACACCTCCACTCCCAGCTTTTTATGGGTTAAATGAAGATGAAAGTCTCAGCTTTATCTGCCTGAGCTGGCTTCAAACCTCGATCAGATGTCAGCCTCCTGAGTGGGATTAAAGTCATAAACCACCAGCACTGGGCTTAAGAAATATATTCTTGAGTAAGACACTGAGGAATAAAAGATGAGACAGCCACTGTCCTGGGGCGCTTACACCAAACTGGGGGGAGCTAGGGCTTTGGCTGCAGAAGCACCTGAGAAGAGTAAGTGCTGCGGGCCAGAATTCTTGGGGTGGGGCAGATTTCTCCCAGACATGGCCTGGGTGGGGCAGTCCAGATATTGTGGAGCCAGACACAGCCCTCATGAAAAAAAGCCAAGGTAAGAAGGAAGCAAGTGTATTTTATTAGTCACAGGAAGAATGATATGCCTTTTCACCTTTCACCACAGGCAGGAGAGCTGTTCCACCTCACAAACAGGTGTATTCTTTTTTGGATATAGTTTGGTGTGTGTGTGCGTATACACATAGACACATGTGTGTGTATATGTTATACATGCAAAATACCCTCCTAAATGTCATTTTCTTGGCTTGTATGCCAGTAACATGGCTTGAACATGGGATCTCATGCCACCATTCTGATAGTTTGGAGATAGAGTCTCAAAGACTTTCGTGCCTGGGCTAGTTTCCACCTTCAATCCTCGGCATCTCATCCTCCTGAGAAAAACTACCAGCATGAGCTACCGGCACCCACCTTCCTAACGCCACCATTTACAACTTCACAGAATATAATCTGGACATCCTAGTGGCTCACACCTGCAATCCCGACTTCTCAGGAGGCAAAGACTTGGGAGGATGGTGGCCGAAAGCCAGCTCAAGCAAACCAACAAGTTAGGTGTGGTGGCACACACCTATAACACCAGCTATACATAGGTAAGAAGATTGTGGGTAAGACCTTATCTGAAAAATAACTAAAGCAAAAAAAAAAAAAGGGGGGGGGGAGTGCTGGAGTGTGGCTCAGGTAGCAGAATACTTGTTTCACAAGCACAAGACCCTTGAGTCCAAACTCCAGTGCCACCAAAAGAACGCGGTATCACGGCCCTTTCTCACTGTCCACTTCACACCTTGGCCTTTGTTCCCACAGGTCCCCAGCCGCAAGGGGAGAAGGTCCCTTTCTGTTGCTCTTTCTGCCCATGGCAGTTTCCATTTATGCCTCATTATCCTAATGACTTCAGGTGTACAATCTTAGTATAGCAGGATCTATTGAGAGCACCCATTATTTTTGTCCTTGACTGGAGCATTCTATTTCTTCTGATGAGGGCACCCTAATTTCCCCTGAGGAAACACTCTTCCTCACTTTCCATGCATACAGATGCTTTAGAAATGACAGCAGCCCTCATCTTCTATGAATGAGCCAAAGCTCCTGTCCTGACCAATCAGAGCGGGGTTCATCACCACCGCTTGTTGTGGTTGAGTTCCTGAAGGTCATGTGACCCAAGAGAGCACAGTCAGAACCACTCCTGAAGTCTTTCTTCACAACTGATGAAGAAGTTCTCTTTGTTCAGGGCTCTGGAACTGTCTGGCTTCTACCTGGAGTGAACAAGGAAGGCCACAGGCAAAATAAAGGACTGCAGAAACAAGCGGAGGTGAGATACAAATGAAGGCCAGGCCATGATTCTGCTTGAGAATCTAGATCAGTGATTTTCAGGCTATTTGATTTCCTTTGGGTCTTGGCTCTGAGTCTTTGGAAACAGAGCCTATAAGAAAGAACTAAAGAGGGGCTGGGGATCTGGCCTAGTGGCAAGAGTGCCTGCCTCATATACATGAGGCCCTGGGTTTGATTCCCCAGCACCACATATACAGAAAATGGCCAGAAGTGGCGCTGTGGCTCAAGTGGCAGAGTGCTAGCCTTGAGCAAAAGAAGGTCAGGGACAGTGCCCAGGCCCTGAGTTCAAGCCCCAGGACTGGCAAAAAAAAAAAAAAAAAAAAAAAGGAAAAAAGAAAAAGAACCAAAGAGCAAGACTTACAGAGGGAGGAAAAACCTGTAAGGGTGGAAGTTGAGCAAGACAGGAAAAGAAAAAAAGGTGAACAAGGCCCAGATTGATCTTGTCTTAGCCAAATCCACAGGAAGCTGTGTGTGTGTGTGTGTGTGTGTGTGTGTGTGTGTGTGTGTGTGTGTGTGTCCTGGAACTTGAACTCAGTGCCTGGACATGTCCTCTAGCTTTTTTTCTCAAGGCTAGCACTTTACCATTCTAGCCCCAGCTTCACCTCCAGCTTTTTATTGATTCATTGAAGATAAGAGTCTCATGGACATTTCTACCCACGCTGGTTTAGAACCTCGACCCTCAGATCTCAGCGTCCTGAGTAGCGAGGATCACAGGCAGAAGCCGCCAGCGCAGGGCTCCAGGAAGCTGTCTCAGGATCTGTGGGTCACTGGCAGTGTCCCTGAGGGAGTGGCAGTCCCCAGGGCAGCGCCCTCTAGCTCATAGGTGCTGTTGGAATTCAGGCAGCCGGGAGCCCTTTGCAGCCAGCACAGCAGCTGGGTAATGGGTCATTGGCCTAAGGTGATGTGAGGGAAGCCTCACTAAGTCTACCCCCCTCCCCCCCCCCCCAATGGTTGGGTTTCTGTTGCTTGCAACCATAAAATTCTCAGGTGTGATCTGACTGTCGCAGAATTCAGTGAGACCTCCATCTCCTTTGACCAACTTGCCACTCCTGTTACTATGGTGTGTGTGTGTGTGTGTGTGCTTGCTTGTTCCAGTCCTGGGGCTTGAACTCAGGGCCTGGACACTGTCCCTGAGCTTCTTTTTGCTCAAGGCTAGCACTCTACCACTTGAGCCACAGCGCCACTTCTAGCCCTTTCTGTTGATGAGGAATGGAACCCAGGGCTTCTTCATGCATGCTAGGCAAGCACTCTACCAATAAGCCACCTTCCCAGCCATGTGCTATATGTTTTTATATTCATAACTTCAATGCTGCACTGACCCTTTGGCTCAGGCTGACTTTATAACCAGTCCTTTCCACCCTGGGGACCCAACCCAGGGCCTCCCTTGTTCGTGCTAGGCAAGCCTTCCATTCTGACCTACACTCGTAGATCATATCCATATGTAGACATACATTTACTTACTTTCTTTTTTTTCACAGCACTGTCATTTGCACCCAGGCTAGGTTAGAGTTCTACCACTGTGCCATACCTCCAGCCCTGTTTTTCACTGGTTATTTTTAAGATAGGGTCTCATTTCCCAACCACCATTTCCCTCCTTCTACTTTAGGCTTCCGGTAGTTTCTGGGATCCCATCCAGCTTGCCTCTGAGGAAACGGTGTCTCAGCCTTTTCTGCCCAGGCTGATCTGGAACCTCCATCCTCAGCCTCCCAAGTAGCCAGGATTACAGGCATGGGTTACCTGCACCTGGTTTGGATCCTGCAATTCTCTAATACAGATGTAGGACTTGAAGCCTAGATGTGCTAATAATTCACAGTCTTTTTGTCCATTTCCCTCCATTGCACCAATTTGGTAACAGCAGAGCTGTTCTAGCCTGTCATCTGTCCATTGGATCCATTCCTGGTTTTGTCGCTCTTGCGGAAATGGGAAAAACTTAAAGACAGAAATCTGTAGCAGGCTGGGAATATGGCCTAGTGGCAAGAGTGCTTGCCTCCTATACATGAAGTCCTGGGTTCAATTCCCCAGCACCACATATACAGAAAACGGCCAGAAGTGGTGCTGTGGCTCAAGTGGTAGAGTGCTAGCCTTGAGCAAAAAGAAGCCAGGGACAGTGCTCAGGCCCTGAGTCCAAGGCCCAGGACTGGCCAAAAAAAAAAAAAAAAAAGGAAGAAGAAGAAATCTGTAGCAGACCACCAGAGACTAGGTGACACTCCCCCACTTACAACCTCCTGAAATGTGGCCTCCTCCCCCATCCTTTTCCTCTATGTCTCTCATCCTGCAGAAGAGGCCATTTGCTAGTACTTAATACGCTTTACTATAGTATGTCCTGCTCTTCCCTGTTGCTTCTTTTTTCTTGTTGTTTTACTTAGCCATGGGGCTTAAACTCAGGGCCTGGGTGCTGTCCTGAGCTTTTGTGCCTAAAGCCAGCACTCTACCACTTGAGCCACGGCTCCACTTCTGGCTTTTGGTGGTTCATTGGAGATAAGAGCCTCATAGACTTTCCTGCCAGGGCTGGCTTTGAACTACAATCCTCAGATCTCAGCCTTTGAGTAGCCAGGATGACAGGCCATGAGCCACCAGTGCTCTGCTCCTCCTGTGTGGATCTTTCCTTTCCCTGACCATGTGTAGCATCAAATGTGTCATGTTCAGGGTTACCCCTAACTACATAGTCAGGATTATCCTCTCGGTAACCCTGAGGTGGTTAATTCAATAACACGCCCAATATCCCACGGCTAAAAACGAGCAAAGCCAGGGTACAGGCTTGTAAGGGTACGCTTCCAATGCGAGTCCTGGATGCAATTCAATGAATATTTTGGGCTATGTACAGAGAAATAGAGGAAATACTAAGAAAGCGAAATAGACGGTGCCCATAATCAAGAACAATTGCTGTGGACATTAGCAATGGTGTGAAGAGAAAAGAAATGAAATAAGAGAAGAGAGAGCTCATGGCCCGAGGCGGGGCCTGGGGAGAGGCCACAGGAAAGTTTGCTGGACAGGCAAAAGTGAGGTACGGCATTCTGACTCAGGGAACAGGGTGAGTAATCACAGAGAGGAAGAAAAACACATGTTTGAGCAACGAGTCGTCTGCTTTGCTTGAGAGATAGTGCATGAATGTTTGGTTTGAGGCCCTGTTGTAAAAAAGAAAGGAATGCCAGTGAGGAAGACCGTGCGCTTTTAAAAATGGCATCCAAGCTAAATGCTACTGGCTCATGCCTGTAATCCTAGCTACTCAGGAAGCTGCGATCTTAGGATCACAGTTCAAAGCCAGCCAAGGCAGGAAAGTCCATGAGAATCTTGTCTCCAATTAACCATCAAAAAGCTGGAAATGTTGCTGTGGCCTAAGTGGTAGAGTACTGATCTTAAGCAAAAGAGCTAAGAGACAGTGTCCAGACCCTGAATTCAAGCCCCAGTATATGGCACACACACCACACACACACACACACACACACACACACACACACACACATATGAGGAGGTGTAGCTCAGTGGTAGAAGGTCTGCTTAGCAAGCACAAGGTCCTGGGTCCAATCTTCACCATGGCAAAGGGGAAAAAACCAAAAAGCTTACTCACACCATCAAGATCTCTCGTTTTGCATTCCACAAGTCAAGACACATCAACACAAGTCTGACCTATGGGATCTTTTCTTTGCTTTTTGATCACTGGCACCAATATAGATATCTTCTTTGGGTATGGAGACACTCTTTTATTATTGTTGTTAACAGTGTTCCTTTGTTATTATTAACTTATTTATTCACCTACTAGGGATCAAACCTACGTCTTTGCACATAGTAGACAAGTCCTCCACCACTGAGCTACCCTCCCAACCTTGGTAGGTACTGGTGTTTTAACTCAAGCCTTGCTGCTTGGTAAGTAGGTGTTTTACCACTTGGGCCACTCCTCCAGCCCTCCTAAAATAAGCTCTGAGATTAAATTTCACTTGTGGTTTTGTGTATGTGACTGTGTGTGTGTGTGTATGTGTGTCCTTCCTGGGGCTTGAACTCAGGATGAAGATGCTGTCCCTGAGCGTCTTTTGCTCAAGGCTAGCACTCTATCTTCTTTTTGGTAGTTAGAGATAAAAGTCTCATGGACTTTCCTGTGCTGGTTGGCTTCCAATATGAGCCTCAGAGCTCAGCTTCTTGAGTAGCTAGGATTACAGAAATGTGACCAGCTTGTTTGTATTTCTGAGGTCTCTTCAAGATGGGGGCATCTATAGATGTCGAGAATTATAAAATAAAGGAAATAAAGGGTTTTCATCAGGACCAAAGGGAATCTAGGCGGGGGAACATCTTTGTGACAACCGCCCTGCTGATGTTGTTGGCTTCATACATTGTTCTTTTGCGCCCTCTACTGGTCTAGATGCTAACTTTTCCACTTCTAGGCCAGAGAAGAAGCAATACTATTTATTATCCAGCTAGATGAAATACATACAACTGAAATTTTTTTATGTTTATAGAGTATAAGGACTTTCTTTTAGTCTAGTAGCATGACTTATGTAGTTAAAGAAAATAACAACGCTGGCTAGCAAATAGGTCCTGTATCTGCTCACATCTATAATCCTAAGTAGTAAGGATACTGAGACCTGAAGATCCTGGTTCAAAGCCAATCTGGGCAGGAAAATTTATGAGACTTTTATCTCCAATTAACCAACAGAAAACGGGAAGTGGTGCTGTGGCTCAAAGTGGCATAGTGCTAGCCTTGAGCAAAAAGAGCTCAGAGACAGCACTCAGAACCCGAATTCAAGCCTGACAACTGAAAAAAAAAAATCATTAGCCAGGGCCTATGGCTCACGCCTGTAATCCTAGCTACTCAGGAGGCTGAGATCTGAGGACTACAGTTCAAAGCCACCCTGGTCATGAAAGTCCATGAGGCTCTTATCTCCAATTGACCAGCAAAAAGCCAAAAGTGGAGTTATAGCTCATGTGGTAGAGTGCCAGCTTTAAGAACAAAAGCTTAGGGACAGTGCCCAGGCCCTGAGCTCAAGCACCTGGACTGGCACATGTGTGTGTACACATACATATACACACAATCATTCCTTTTTGTTGTTGTTGCTATTTGAAACATGAACATTAGCAGAAATTTTTCTTAAATGAAAGCTACCCAAGCATTTCTAAGATAGGATGAGAAGGATGAAGTAGAAACCAAAAGAACACCAGAGTCAACAGAAATGGTATTTCTTTTTTTTTAAGTATAGTGAAATATTTCAACAAGTTGAATTAATGCAAACACCTTATGACGAACTAAATATACAGAAAAGGCAAGATCTGATTCTCAACCTTCTCAACCCTATCTCATTCACCACACCTTATTCATGTTTTCTGTTGTTGCTGTTTAGTTGTTTTTCTATGTGGATAGCAGGGCTTGAACTCAGGGCCTGGACATTGTCCCTTGGCTTTTGCACTGAAGGCTGGTGTGCTACCACTTGAGCCAGCTCCACTTCTGGTTGCTAAGTGGTTAATTGGAGGTCAGAGTCTCATGGACTTCCCTGCTGGCTTTGAAGCTCCATCCTCAGATCTCAGCGTCCTGAGTAGCTAGGATTCCAGGCATGAGCAGCCCGCACCTAGCCACTATACCCTAATCTTAAACCACAGGAAATGTATCCATCCTACTGATGTATATTTGAGATAGCTTCCCTGCAGGCTGTTGCAGATAATACCTTTTTTCTTTTTTTTAGACATGTCTCTTTGTTTGGGTAATAGAGGCATGTCTTTCTGTGTTTCTGTTGGAGTGGAATTGCTGGGGCAGAAGGAAGACATATTTTGTATGTATGTATGTATATATGTGCGTATTTTTTGAGCCACTCTTGGGGCTCGAACCCAGGGCCTGGGTGCTATCCCTGAGCTTTTTTTTTTTTTTCCCCCCTTCAAGGCTAGTGTTCTACTACTTGAGCCACAACTTTACTTTGGCTTTTATTTTCCTGGTTAATTGAAGCTAAGAGTTTCATAGCCCTTCCTACCCAGGCTGGCTTTGAACCAAGATCCTCAGATCTCAGCCTCCTGAGTAGTTAGGATGACAGGCGTGAGCCACCAGTGCCCAGCAGAAGGCATATTTTCAGCTGGCAACCAGCTTCAAAGTTTTCCTTTCTTTTTATTTTATCCAGTCAATGGTTTCATGTTATAGTTTAATTTGCATTTTCATGGCAGGCGCTAAGAACCTTTGCAACTGGGGCTGGGGATTTAGATCAGCAGAAGAGAGCTTGCCTGGCAAGTGTCAGGCCCTGAGTTTGGTCTTAGCTCTGCCCAAGAACTTCTGCTTGTGTTCACCACATGTTTTTAAGGTGCTGAGGGCCTCGTGCAGGCTAAGCATATGTTCTACCATTGAGGTACACCCCCAGGCCCTTGCCAGACATTTTTTTTTTAATTGTCAAGATGAGGTACAGGGCTGGGAATATGGCCTAGTGGCAAGAGTGCTTGCCTCCTACACATGAAGCTCTTGGTTCGATTCCCCAGCACCACATATATGGAAAACGGCCAGAGGGGGCGCTGTGGCTCAGGTGGTAGAGTGCTAGCCTTGAGCGGGAAGAAGCCAGGGACAGTGCTCAGGCCCTGAGTCCAAGGCCCAGGACTGGCCAAAAAAAAAAAAAAAAAAAAAAAAAAAAAGATGAGGTACAGAGGGGTTACAGTTACATACTTAAGGTAGTGAGTACATTTTCTTATCATACTTGTTACTCCCTTCCTCATTTTTTCTTCCACTTTCCCTCCCCCCAACCCACCTCCCTGTTTTCATCACTTTTTTTTTTTACCTTCCCGGTGATGGACATCATTATTCTAATCTTACAATGCTTATGAATTCTATAAATATTAACAATAAAACAATTTCCTCCAGGTCAGGTGATTTTGAACATTTCCTTCCCTTTGCTTAGTATCATCTGTTCCCTCTTCTTCTCTCTTATCTTCCCTCCCCCCACTGCCCTTGAGTTGCTTAGTTCACTTTCATCAATATCCATTCTTGCCAGACATTTTTTAGTGAGTATGTAATGAGAATTCATTGTGGTTTTAAACTCCCATTTCCCTGATGGCTCATAATTCGAGAACTTTTTATGTGCATTTTTCTCAGCCAGATAGCTTTTTCTTTTAGAAGTATTCAACTGTTCTATCCATTTAAAATAACTAGAATGTCTTTTTACTGAGCTAAAAATACTTTTCTGGGCTGGGAATGTGGTTTAGTGGTACAGTGGTTGCCTAGCATGCATGAAGCCCTGGGTTCCATCCCTCAGCACCACATATACAGAAAAAGCTGGAAGTAGTGCTGTGGCTCAAGTGGTAGAGTGCTAGTCTTGTGCAAAAGCAGCTCAGGGACCATGCCCAGGCCCTGAGTTCAAGCCCCAGGCAGGCAGGCCAAAAAAAATAAATTCTGCTAGTCAACAGCGGCTCAAGCCTATAACCCTACCTACTCAGGAGGCTGAGATGTGAGAATTGAGGTTCTAGGTCAGCCCAGGCAGGCATTTACTGGAGATTCATATTTCCCATTAACCAGCAAAAAGCCAGAGGCTGAAAGCATGGGTTAAGAGGTAGACTGCCATCTGTAAGCCAAGAAGCCCAGAGTTCAAACCCCCATCCCAGCACCAAATTAATTAATTGATTAACTCTTCATTGTCCAAATACAAGTCCTTTGCTTAGACATTTGATTTGCAAATATTCTCTCCCAATCTGTGGGTCTGTCTATCTGTCTGTCTGTCTGTCTGTCTATCAGGGCCTTGAGCATGCTAGTTAAATGTTTTTTTGTTTTTTTCAATTCTGGGGCTTGAACCTCAAGGCCTGGGCACTATCCCTGAACTCTTGCTCAAAGCTAACACTACCATTCGAACCACACCTCCACTCCCAGCTTTTTGGGGGGCAGTTAATTGGAGATAAGGGTCTCAGACATTCTTGCCCAGACTGGTTTTGAACAGCAATCCTTAGATCTCAGCCTCCTGAGAAGCTAGGGTTACAGGTATGAGCCACTGGAACCTGGCTTCTTTCCTTTTTGTGTTCCTAATTCCTAAATTCAGATCTGCAGCCCATTTTGAGTTGCTTTTGAGTGTAATATTTGTTGTCTTTCAGTTCCCAGTGGCATTCGTGGAAAAGATTGTCATTTTTTTTTTCAACCAAATCTGGAAACTTTGTAGAAAATCAACTGACCACAATATTTGTGTTGGTGTCCAGACTCCTCATTCAGCTCCACTGCCTACATATCTGTCCTTAGACAAATACCCAGTGTCTTGAGTACTTACAGCTTTCAAGTACGGAAAGCCCTTTAACTTTATTCTCCTTAGAAAGCATAATTTAAGGGGCTGGGAATGTGGCTTAGCGGTAGAGTGCTCTCTTAGCATGCATGAAGCCCTGGGTTTGATTCCTCAGCACCACATAACCAGAAAAAGCCAGAAGTGGTGCTGTGGCTCAAGTGGCAGAGTGCTAGCCTTGAGCAAAAAGAAGCCAGAGACAGTGCTCAGGTCCTGAGTTCAAACCCCAGGATTGGCAAAAAAAAAAGTATCAGGAGGAATTTTCTGCCCCTGGCTTCAAACTAAGATCCTCAGATCTCAGCCTCCTGAGTAGCTAGGATTACAGTGTGAACCACCTGCATGCCCAGCTGTTTGTGAGACTCTTATCTCCAATTAACCAGCAGAAACAACGGAAGTGGAGTTGTGGCTCAAGTGGTAGTACTTCCTTCTTTAGTAAAAAAACCAAGTGAGGACAGAAGACACTGAGTTCAAGTCCTACTACCAGCACACATGCGCGCGCACACACACACACAGAGCCTTAGGAGTAGTTAATATTCTTTTGACTGCAAGTGACAGAATACTTGATCCAGGCTGACTTAAGCAACATGAGTCCTCGCAAGGCAAGGAGCCCCAAAAGTCCCTGCATTATTCCAGCTTCCGGTATAACTAGGTCTAGAACTGCAAGATACAATGAGAACCTCGTTTTCCCCATCAGTTTTCTCGAGATTGGTTTCACACTCGGGCAGGCCACGGGGGGTGGGTAATCTCTTGAGGAGTTGTTCAAATCACACAAGAAGGAAGGAATATCTTTGCTCTGGGATT